>NW_021632305.1:0-45014 GCF_004799145.2 Neltuma alba | reverse complement strand
GTTGGTTTGTGCTTTATCTAATGTCTTAGATGCATATGTAATAACCCTTGACAGTTTTTTCTACCCTTTATCCCAACATCACCCCCACAGCAGAATTGAAAGCATCACAAGATGGTTCAAAGTCTAAGTTCTAATTAGGGGATGCTAAGATGGGTGGAGAAACGAGTTTGGCCTTCAGTTTGTCAAAAGCAGTCCTGTAACGCTTATCAAAGACAAAATCAGCATCCTTTTGCAGTAATTGGGAAAGGGGTAAAGCAATTTGACTAAAATTCTTTATGAACCGCTTATAGAACCCAGCATAACCCAAGAAAGACCTTAATTCTTTTAATGTATTTGGATAAGGCAATGAAAAAATCACTTCTATCTTTGCCTTATCAACTGCAATTCCTTGCTGTGATATCAAGTGTCCTAATATTATCCCCCTATCCACCATAAAATGGCATTTTTCAAAGTTGAGAATCAGATTCTTTTCTACACATTTAGCTAGAGCTTTTTCCAAAGTCAATAAACAGTCATCAAAACAGTCTCTATACAAGGTAAAATCATCCATGAACACTTCAACACCTTGTTCTAAAAGTTCACTAAAAATAAAAGTCATACACCTTTGAAAAGTTACAGGGGCATTACATAATCCAAATGGCATTCTTGGTATGCAAAGGTTCTAAAGCGGTAAGTGAAAGTTGTTTTGTCTTGGTCCTCTGGCACTATAGGAACCTAAAAGTAGCCACTAAATCCATCCAAGAAATAATAGTGAGATTACAAGCTAATCTTTCCAATATTTGGTCAATAAAAGGGAGGGGAAAATGATCCTTCCTTGTAGAATCATTTAATTTTCTATAATCAATGCAAACCCTCCAAGAATTCTTGACTCTAGTTGGAATTAACTCATCTTTATCATTCTTTACAACTATAATGCCACTCTTTTAGGAACAACTTAGACAGGTGAAACCCATTCACTATCACTAATTAGAAAAAATAATACTAGCACTTAGCAATTTGGTTACTTCCTTTTTTATGGCTGTCTTATGGCCCTAGAATTCTCATCTAATAGAATCTTATGTGTGCACACTGTTGGGTTTATTCAGGTATGTCAGCCAAGGTCCATCCAATTGCCCTTTTATACTTCTTAAGAACATAAATAAGTTTTGTTCCTCACTTTTAGTTAAAGAGTAGCAACTATTATTGGTAATTTTTCATTTGCTTCTAAGAAAACATATTTTAGATTATGGGGTAGTGGTTTTAAATCACATCAGGGGGTTGTTCAATGGAAGGTATGAGTTGTTTAAGTTCAAGGGCACCAAGAAACTTTCCTTTTGTTTTGGCTTCATCTTTTCTAGATCTGGTGTTCTCTTCACTATCCACAGATATATTCATATGTTTAGTCAACTTCAATACTGCATCTTTCTTTATGGTAATTCCTGTATCAAAAAACAGCACAAGATTTCAGTGAGGAAATGTTTAATTTTATTGGAAAGAGTTCAGTCAATGTAGTATGTTTCAAATTACTCCCCCTTTTGGTAATCAAGCTAATTTGCATTGGGGCTGCAGAATTTGTGCTTTGTTCTTCACTCTTAACTGCTGAATTCTTTAAAGTGAATTGTTGTACCTGCTCCCTTAACCTTTGAAATTGATGTGTACGAGATATAACTATTTTGTAACATTGTCCATCTTCATTTGGAGATTCAGATCCAATTGTTGCAAAATTTTCCAGCAAGTGACTAGTTATACTTGTGTAGCTTTGAATGTTTCCTCAATTTTGGATGTGGAGTCATTGTCAAACAAGTCTTGCAATTCTGTAAAACTACATAGAACATCCTTTCCAAGTGCATTATATCCAGAAAATGAAGAAACAGAGCTACCATTAGATTCTGAAAAACAAAAGTGAAATGCACTAGAGGTGGAAAGTGAGCTATCAAATGTCAAGCATATAATACTACACATATCACTCTCTAAGCAATGAGAAGAGGTAGAATTTAAATGGGTGAGGGCAGAATCAAATGAGCTAACATTACAGTCTTCTTCATTTTCAGCATATTTGTGTAAAGTCATCCCTTGTTCCTTAATGGAACAATCAATGGCGGTATCAATCATATTTAACCCCAGCAAAGAATAATCTTTAAATGTATGTTTCATGGCTTTATAAACATTAAATTTAACAACCTGATCACTTAATGGAACCATCTTTTAAGCTAATCATAGTGTTTGTAATCCTCAAAAATAGTCTTCCTAATATCAAAGGTTCTTCAAGGCAAGACTCATTTGACATGTCTAGGATATAAAAATCTACTGGAATTACAAGACCCTTGACCTTGACTAAGATGTCCTCTAAAAATCCATACGGTTTCCTAGTACTCCTATCAGCCAATTGAAGTATTACACTAGTGGCCTTGATGTTTGTAATTCCTAATGAGTTGTAACTGAATGGGGCATCACATTAATTGCAGTACCTAAATCCAAAAGTGCATTACTAAAGTTCAATTTTCCTATTTGGCATGGGATTGTAAAGGAACCAGGATCAGCAGATTTGATAGGTAATTGAGGCTTGAATAATGCTGAAACATTAAAACCTAATTGAACTCTTTTATTGGGTGTGCAAACCTTTTGTGTGCACATAATTCCTTTAAAATCTTGGCATAACCAGGCATTTGTTTAATTAATACCAACATAGGCACATTAACCTCTAGTTTGCTAAACAATCCATCATTTCTTTTCCAAGCATTTCATTATTCTTTTTCTTACCCAACAGATAGGATTTAGGAAATGGTAAATCTTTCAAATCAAAGTTTTTACCTAAATTCACAACTCACTTCTATTTGTAAGGATCTGGATTGATGTATCTTGCATTTACTAGAATTCGGTTTATTAACTTCCATATCTTGAAGTTGTTTATCAGTTACAAGACGTCTAGAATCCTTACTAGTGGAATCATGTCCTATATTTGCTGTCTGGTTCTGCGGTTCTGCCATTCACTGTCTAATTTTTGTCCAAATTGCTCCTTGATTGTAGCTGCCTTTGATTCTTGATAATTTAGAGCATTTGTCTTCAATACAATAGTACTTGTGTCATTCTGGTTTTCCAAATTGCCATTTTGCAGAGAAACTCCTTCATCTTCCTCAACATTTCCAATCTTCTTTCCACTTCTTAAAGTTATAGCATGCAGTGATTTAGGATTTATTACATTATTTGAAGGTAAAGTTCCTCCTATTTGAACCTGTTGATTACTCATGCTATTGGAGAGTTGTGTAACATAAGAAGAAAGATTGGAATTCTTCATTTTGACTTCTTCCATATCCTTACAAATAGAAGTGAGTTGCAAATTTATGGTTGCTTTATCGCTGTCCATTTTCTGCATTACTGAAGTTAGTAAGGAAGTGTAGAAATTTTTATCTTCTTTCATTTGAATCAGTAAAGATTGCTTGTCTGCAGCCATTTGATTGTTCAACTGAGTCATCAATCCCTTTAAGAGTATATTGGTATCCTCATTTTTGCTGGAGTTATCCTGAATAGCTATGAGCACTGTGGATTGTTCAACCAGATTCTGATTTGTGCTTTGAAACTGTGATGGCCCAGCATTATTGGATGAGAATTTATTATGTGGCTGAGAACGAGTCCTTTTTTTGGGTACTAGTTGGGTTTATTCTGGTAGAAGGCATTAACCTCTTCAAATTTGGAAGGACAAACAACAGGGAGATGCATAGAAGATCCACAAAAGTCACAAGAAGGAGCTACAATTTGGTTGCATGGTGCTATTGGTCGAGAGGAATTATTATGAAGATTGGAAATCTCAGTTTTTAAACTCTCCATTTGAACTACCAAGTGCTGTAATACAGAATCAGAGGTAGGTCCATGACTCACTTCTCTCCCACATCATAAATGTCTCTTGAACTAAATTGTTGATTATTCCTGGCCATCTTTTCAAGAAGATCCTATTCGATTGTAGGTGTTAGGTTCAAAATCGAGCCATTGGCAGCAACATCAGTTGCAGCTTTTGTTTGAGGAAGCATGCCTTTATAAAAATATCAGACCAACTATTGTTTTGGTATTTGGTGATGAGGACAACGAGTTAACATTCCCACAAATCTAGACCAATAATCATACAGAGATTCCCCTTTATTCTGTCTGGCACTATAAATTTTCTTCTTTAATGTTGCTGTTCTAAAGGCTAAAAAGTATTTTTCTAAAAATAGCTTCTGTAATTGGGACTATATGAGCATAGCATAATGTTGAGGAAGAAACCTTAGCCATTCCTTAGCATCACCCAGAACTGAAAAGTGAAATGCTTTCTTAAGCACTTCTTCAAGTAACACAGTATGTAGCTTGAAAGTAGAACATACCGTATACAAATCTTGCAAGTGTTGATATGGATCATCCCTTACGTAACCATAGAATTTAGGAATTGTATTTGGCAAAGAACTCTTAATTTCAAAATTCACAGCATTATTCCACAGACCATATGGATCATAATCAACTACAGAATTATTTAACTCCCTAATACTTCCATTTTCAGCTTTAGGATTAGCATTGAAATGCTTAGCTTGTTTTCAGCTTCCTGTCCTTAAGCATGATTAACATTATTAGGATCATTAGGCCTAGGACGGTTAGGATCAAGATGTCGATTCATGATAAAATAGTGATCTATGAAATGTCCTAAAGAGGATTCTATATTAGATATGTGCATTGGGACAAAGCTGACTGAATCAATAGATGAAGGTGTAAGAGGAACAGGTGATGTTTCTGGTAGAGCATTGGTTGCTTGAAGCTGTTTGGCTTTTTCTAGATTTCTTAAAGTTCTATTAATTTCTCTATCCAAGGGATAAAATTCAGCAAAGTCACGGCTCATACAATTATTCAAACAGAAAGAAGAAAATCATAACAGATTGGTACTATCAATAGAAAATCATAACACAGCAGAAGAACAATGCAACAATTAGAATGAATATCCAAGAGTTAAAAGGCCAACAATAGCACCATTTGATTTACCCTTAGTTGTATAGGCAGTAAAAAACAATAGAGAAGAGGCATTCATTACAATGATACAATGTAGGTGTCGAATCACTTCGTCTAATAACTCTTTGAATTTCTAAGCAAATTTATCACAATTTATATTTACAGTATAGAGACAGAACAACGTTCAGATTAATGAAGGAAATTCTTTATTGAGTTTCAGGTGCAGTAACAAAATGGCAATGAATGAATACATAAACAATACTTTGGAAATTAAGAAAAACAATCAGAGTATTAATTCTCCCAAGAGTTTCGCTTCATCTTCATTGCTTTAATATGTTCTAAAATTATATGTTATTGAATATGCAGAAGAATTAAACACTCTTAACTGAGTAGAACTCCCCTGCGTCTCATTTCTCAGTACTTTAGCTTTAAGGATATCAGCCAATTGATCTCTCTCTTAGACCTCTCCATAATTTGCGCTTCAGCTTTCATAATCCCAATCTGGCTCGTCATTAATTGTATCTAGCTGGTAAGATTCTAATCTCGGATATTCTCAATCAATTCTTGTTCCTTTATCATTAATGATGCCACCTGTACCATCTTCCGGCTTAGCACATCTACTACTACGTTTGCCTTTCTTGCATGGTACTTTATCTGATAGTCATAGTCTTTGAGCAATTCCATCCATCTCTTTTGTCTCATATTGAGTTCCTTCTAGTCCTGCAGGTACTTGAGGCTCTTATAGTCACAGTACAATTTAATGGTTGCCCCATACAGATAATACCTCCAGATCTTCGAGGCATATACAATTGTTGCCAGCTCAAGGTCATGTGTGGGATAATTCTCCTCAAGAGCTTTTAGCTGTTATGAAGCATAAGCAACCACTTGACCTTGCTGTATCAACACACATCTCAATCCTTGCTTACTTGTGTTTGTATATACCACGTATGGCAATGTAGGATCAGGGATTATCAACACATATGGGAGTCGAGGTCAATTTCTGCTTCAGCTCTTGGAAGCTAGCCTCACACTTAGCATCCTAATTGAATGGTTGATTCTTCTGAGTGAGCTTAGTCAGTGGTGTGGCAACCTTAGAGAAATCCTATATAAACCTCTGATAGCACCCTGCGAGTCCCAGAAAGCTTCTCACTTACGTTACAGTCTTGGGCCGTTCCTAGTTCAATACGACTTCTACTTTACTTGGGTCCACAACTACTTCGTCTAGGGTAATTACGTGACTAAAGAACTTTACTTCATTTAGCCATAATTTGCATTTGCTCAACTTAGCGTATAGTTGCTTTTTTCGCAACGTGCTTAACAATATTTGCAGATGCCGTTTATACTCCTTTAGTGATTTAGAATACACTAGGATATCGTCTATGAATACCACTACAAACTAATCCAGGTATGGCCAGAAGATTCTATTCATGTAATCCATGAATATCGCAGGTGCGTTTGTAAGTCCAAACAGTATTAGTAGAAATTCATAATGTCCGTATCTCGCTTGGAAGACAGTCTTTAGCATATCTTCTACCTTGATCCTTAGTTGATGATAACCTTATATCAAGTTGATCTTGGAAAATACAATGGCTCCTGCCAACTAATCTAACAAATCATCAATTTGAGGCAACAAATATTTATTCTTGATCATCACCTTATTCAATTCCCAGTAGTCGATACACAATCTCAAACTACTGTCTTTCTTCTTTACAAACAATACTGGTGCACCCCATGGAGACCCACTGAGGCATATGAAACCTTTTTCCAATAGCTCCTCTAGTTGTTTTTTCAACCCTGCCATTTCATTTGGAGCCATCCAATATGGAGCTTTTGAAATTGGATTTGTTCCCATTACTAAATCGATAGCGAATTTAATTCCTCTTTTAGGTGGTAGCCTATTAATTTCTATTGGGAAGACTTCGGGGTAATTGCGTACCACTGGTATATCCAAAATCCCTTCTTCGGTCTCTGCCTTTACTGAGAAGAATACCATGTAACCTTGGCAACCCTATCTTAACCACTTATCTGCCTGAGCCGTTAAAATCAAATTCAATTTTCCTTCCATCTGAGGGGTCAACTCTTGGGTAGGAAGGATCAATGTTTTATTTTTGCAATCAAGGAGGCTATTTTAGGAGGACAACCAGTTCAAGCCAAGGATAACATCAATATCACAGAAAGTTATGTATATAAGGTCTAACATAGTGCAATAGTGAGTATACCGAACAATACAACTCAAACAAACAGCAAAAGTTAAATTTTCCATTCCGGTGAGAGTGGAAACACACAAGTCATATAGCAATATGTTGACAGTAAGACCTAATCACCTAGCGCAATCATATGATATAAACTAGTGGCTAGTACTCGAGTCAAATAAAGCATCCACAAGGTAACCATTCACAATAACCGTACCTTGGATCATCTCAGACAATTTACGAGCTCTTCCTGATTGAGGGCAAACATCTTGCCTTGAGCCTGAGGTCTACCCATACTATCGGCACCTTACAGGTACTCTTTGGAAAAATGTCCGGGTCATCCATATCTGAAGCACACATTATGACCCATTGTGCATGGCCTATCTCCGTGATTACTGCCACAGTGCTTGCATTCTCATCCTCGATGAACATTCTCCATACCTCCTCATCGGACTCCTCGTCTCGAATGTTTGTTCCAATTGAACTTCTTCCTTTTCTAGTTGCCACCAAAAGAGGTACCTTCCTAACCCGCTTTTGCCCCTGACTTCTCAGCTTATGGGGTTGCCTTAGCTAGTTCTATGTGATTCTGACCGTTCTCAGTGATACGGCAGACTTCCACTATATTGTTAAACACTTCCAACTGCCACGGGGCCACCTTTTCTCTCAACTCGGGCTTCAACCCTATGATTATTTTCTCTGTAAACCAAAGCTCATCATTCATGTGCCAGAGATATGTGGAGTACCTGGATAACTTAATGTACCTGGCCAAGTACTCATCAAAAGGCTTATTTACTGTCTTCTTAATCATAAGGAATTTCGCTTCCTTTTCATCTCTAACAGATTGAGGAAAGTATTTCAAAAAGAATTTTTCTTTGGAAACCTCCTGGGTGATGGGAGTTACATTTGCTTGGAGGACTAGTTTTTTTTTCCTCCACCATCTGTTTGCCTCTCCTTCTAGCTTGTATATCACCATATGAGCCTTCCTCTTAGATGGACATTCCAATATGGCAAAGATCTTTTCTAGCCGATTTATCCAATCCTCAGCCACTTGGATATCAAATGTCCCCTCAAAGGCTGGAGGGTGGTGTTTCCCGAATTTAACAATCCACTGCTACAGCGTATTAGGTTCTACAGCAGGTTGAGGTCTTACAGGAGCGGTGTCTTGTTGTTGTTGTTGTGGTTGTGGTATGGGTTGGGCTGTCCTGGCCACACCTTGTTCAGGTTGCTGTAACTGTGCCAATATTACTGCTACTGTTGTAGCTATAGCAGCATCTCTTTCTTGTTCTTGCCTACTTGAGTGGCTTGTATTTAAGCTATGGTCCTTTACTATTCCTCTAGTCTCTCCATAATTCTTTCCATTGGATCAATAGGGGGTCTTGATTATTCTCCACTTCCTCTCGATCCTCGTCTTGTTCTGACTATTTTGTTGTTTTCATCTTAACTACAAGAGGAATAGAATCATTAATTTACATAAACGATATTTATTTTACCTTTCAGATTTATATGTACACTAGGCACAGTCATCAAAATATATGGCCATAGCCCACCGCAGTTATAACACAACATACAATTATCCTACATTTACATTCCTAAAGCAGAAAAAGGAAATAAGGTAGTAACAAAAAGTTCTAAGTCATCCAGGATCTGATCAAAGTTATAAGGCATAAAAGATCTGCAGAGCTATTATAGTTGTGTATGCTAGACCCGGGTAGTAGGTAGTGTCTCTAATAGCACCTAGCACCAAAGAGCATCATCTATACACTGGCCCTCCTCGACTACCTCATTATGTAGTAAAGAAGTAGTCCAGGTATACCGCAGCATACTGGTTTTGGGTTTGGTTTATATGCCTACCTAGCTCAATAAATTCCTTGAAGAGGCTATCATGAATAAGGGTCTTTTCTTGATTGGCAGATCCTTAGCCTTGATTTTCCCCGGTCTCATGGTCTTGATAGGCACCGCTCTAATAGCACTAGGGCCTGCCTCACCTAGGTGTGGCTTGGGTCTTGTGGTACTTTGTGCATCCCCCTCTACCAACTTTACTATATCATTGGAGTCCTTCTCTCAATAGGTATTCTCTATCTAATTGAGGAGCTACTAATACCCTAGTGGTGGAGTCGGGTCATCAAGGTTTGAGATATGCGGGTAGTACCATTCTAGGCATGGCTCTCTCAGCATCCTCTGATTTACCATTTCCCCGGAGTCGCTGCTACAACAAGCCATAACTTTTCCTGTGCTAAACTCAACTACAACATACCAATCCACCATAAGGTATAATCCCATCAAGCAATCACAATCCATAATCATTCATCACAACTAATCACAATTCGCAATTCACTACCATAATTAACAACCAATCACATATCACAATATAAATCAGTCAACACAGTGTAACTTGGACATAGCCAGAATCCTTGCTCTGATACTAAAAAGTGTCACACCTTCTTTATTACCATATTATACATCAATTAGAACCATTAAAATCCATTTCTCATAGCTCAAGAATGAAAATTTTCAAGTCTAAAATCTTTCCAATTCAGTCTGTCTGTACATTGTTCACAGTTTTTTGGGCTAAATTTAAAAATTCATAACTAATTCTAGAAGAATCAAAATAAGGTGGTTCCAATTTTCATGTGAAGGTTGCTAAGAGTTCTTTAAGGAAAAACATTCCTTGGCCTCAATTCCATTCAAAACAGTACCAGAAAATCCGACAATGTGCACTATTCATATGATCAATATTTGAATTTCTAGTATTTCAGCCCAACTTTGGAAGGGCATAACTCATAGCACAAAACTCTAAATTTAATGGCTTATCACTTGTTTTAAAGCTAAAAATGAGATCTATAAATATACAAAATCTTACTTCTAGATTCTACCATTTGCCCATTATTTTATGCAGCACAAGTTTGACCTTATTTAGGGTATTTTTATCCCCTATTCACCATTTTCTTGAATTTTGTTTTCCCTTTTCTTTGTCCATACCGTTTAGGCATTCCACCATCCCATATTCCAGCATTAGGACATGTCATAAAAATATAATTTACATGATATCATCATTCAGATTCATTACAAACTTAACATAAAATTCACTAAAACATTACATAAAATTCCAAAATATTATAGCATTCACAAAGATCTCTTATCCTAACACCAATTCCTTGCCTTGATCCGTGGATGAGCCACTCCCTAGTTGAGACATAAATTGACATAGGGGGGATGAGATTTCATAGAAATCTCAGTAGCGATTGAATTATAATTATCATGTAAATCAAGCAAGTTAAAAATGCAACCCGTTATAAAACTTCAAAATATCCTCAAGCCACATAAAATCATAATTATCATCATGCTAGGAGAGGAACATCAACACTTTCATATTGACATAATTCTATGCATTTGGCCAAAGCACAAACCAAGTTCATCCAATCAACCATAACCACAATACAAGTTCCTCAATCCAAGCAAATAACATAATCACATTAACAAGCAAGATAAACAATCAAACTATAATTCAATGCTACCTTTTAACACTTGACACTTTTGGTCTCCTCAAGGGGCTATGATCCTCCTTAGTTTCTCCTCATGAAACCTAGATTCAAGCATAAATATAAGCTATATTAACAATTAAATAACTTAAACACAATGCTTTAATCTTAACCTAACATTTTCCCCCTTTTTCTTTGATTTTCAACAAAATTGTTCCTCTTTTAGAATCAATGATCTCTTGGCTAAATCCTATACAATTTTTCATGAGGAATTTACATATCCAATTAGTTTTACAAAAATTAAACTTCTTCACCCTCAATCAATCTTGACCGAATAGGGGGTATATAACTTTCAAAAATTTTATTTTTGATTTCAATGATTTTAAACACTTCCCTTTGGTATATCTCTACACAAAACACATTTTAAACCCATTGGAATCATTAAATCAATGCAAAACAAACTCCTCCACCATGTACTGTTCTTGGTCGAAATGAACATAAAGGACCCCAGGTTTCTTTCAAAAATCACTTCATACATAAACAAGCTTATTCCACTTGATATTTAAGGTTTTTATCTTTCCCTAAGATGGCATGTTCAAACTAAAATTTGGGTAGCATTTCTCCTTGATTTTCCAAGCCAAAACCCTAACCAAAACTAGTTTAAATCTTAGAGATAGTAAGGCTGGAACATACCTTGGTGAATCCTTGATGAAAATTGAATGATTCCATGCCTAAATCCCTCACAAAATTCAGTCAAGAAGTCTAGAAATAAAATGGCAGCACCTCCCCTTGTTTTTCCCAATTTTTCTTAGATTTTTCCTTGTATCTTAGGGGGTATTTATAGGCAAAACATCAACAGCAAGAAAGGTTTAGATCAATCCAAGTGGATATTTTCTAGAGTTTTCCAAGCTTTATCCATAAATTTTGGGTTTTATTTTAATTAAAATGGTAGGGTCTAGAAGCTGCATGAAATTGGGCCTAATATGGGCCCCACAAATGGTCTAGGCTGGCCCAAAAAGATGGCTCACAACCCAAATCAAAATCCCAAACCATTTTGAAACTTTATTGGTTACTATTCACTAGTAACATTCTATAATTTTTTTGAACCTTCCAAAATTTATTTTTCTCCATGATAATTTACCTTTTAATATAAGAGCATGATATGAAAATTTTTAGAATTTTTTGCCACCTCTAGGTATTTATTTTGAATTTTCTCCAATTAGGCCTTTATCAGTGTCACTGCGGAAAAATAAATTCTCTAAAATTAATTCCTCAGCTTCCAAGGCATAAAACCAATTTTATAAATTCAAAAAAATATTTATATGATTTGTCCATATTTTTTTCAGAATTATTGAGACCTCTAACTAATTAAAATAATTATTTTTCTCTGATTTTCTAATATTTTCCTGAAAAACCTTCGTTTACAGGAAATTCCATAACAATTTATTTTCATAATAATTCTACCTTTCAGGCCTCAAATTAGACATAAAGTTGTATTATTCATATGGTCAAATAGTATATTTTCAAATTCTCTGCTCTAACTTTGAGCAATCATATTTCTTAGCCCTTATTTTAAAGCTTAGGATGTGTACTAGTTGCTCACCAAATTTCATGGGAAGATTCATTCATTTACCATACTTTTGTTATGTCTTAATTTAATTGCTCATTATGGGATAATTTATCTCCTTATTTGCATTATCATACTATTATACACCATTATCATGCGCGCGGTCATCCTATTAAATCATTAAATACTCCTATGTATTGTCATAATCAATCAAACATGCCATTTTCATCTTTTCTCATTACATAACATTAAAGGCATATTCATGAATATTTCATCATGAATAATTACATAACATGATATAACATAACATGACATAACATAGCATAGCTTTTCTTAAAATTTTCTCCCCTTCTTGATTCCATACCTTTGCCAATTCTCTTCCATGCTTATGAAACCTATTATGGTTGGTCAAGGGAGTATAAAATTCAGAAGAATCTCAATGAAAAACATTATCATATATATATATATATATGCAAGGTGAATGTAAGTATATGAAATGCTTACCTCATCTATCACAAGCTGGCTATTAACATGCTTTTAAGCTCAATGTTTCATACTTTCATGCATAGCCATAGAACAACTAGAAATAGAGAATCATTCATTTACATATATCTCATTTTATCGTTAATTAACATCAAATACATCAAGCATAGAATAAAGGTAAGTTCACTGCCTTGTAAATCTATGCCTTTCCTCTTGCTTCTTTTTGCTTCCAACCATCAAGGTTGTTTGATCAACCTTTCTCATTCATCTTCCTTAATGTCCAATGGCTCTAATTACATCAACACATTAGAGCCATGGAACAAATAACATCCCTACTTTGCTCTCTTTAATATATTTTAACCATTTAACCTTAAATTTTTGAGCTTTAATTCCAGTCTTTCTAAAATTAACTCCATGCTATTCCCTCATAATTTTACATGTAGAATCTATTTTCAAGCTTAAATTAAACAAAATCCAATTCCTTCCCTTAGAACTCAACTTGGCCAAATGCATAAAGTTAGGATTTAAAATTTTATGTTTAATTCTAATGTTTCTAAACTTGCTTTATCACTTTTAGCCCATATAATTTTTCATTCTAAACACATTGGAAACATCAAAATCATCAAAATCTAACCTTAGTATCATCCCTAGCCTGGGCCGAAAATATACACAACATAAGGGAAAGTTAGATTCTTTTCATTTTCACCATAAAATCACTTGATTCTTGTTCCTTTCTAGCCTTTAAATATGATTCCATCATCGATCAATCTTTTTCATAACTCAAACATATTTGGACAGCATGAGAACACTTAGGATTTTATGCTTCTAAATCTCCACAAAAACAATAACTAAGGTTTACAAGACATAAAGCATTATAAACTATATTAAAAACCATCATCTTACCTTATCTTGAAGCTTAGTTGTATATGGAATTTGAAACTCTCTCTTTCTCTCTTCTTTCTCTTCTCTTCCTCTCCTCCATGGTCTCCCTCTCTTTTTTTTTTCCTCTATGTTGGCCAAAAATCCCTAAGCAATAGGGGGAAGGGGTTTTAGTTACTATTTACCTTGGGTTAATCTAAAGTACCTTTACCATTTTCCTATAACACATGTGTCTCTTGCATCATCTCCCTTACATCATTGAGCTAGGTGGCACAATTTTAGAAGAAGAAAGAAGAGGAGAAAACCAAGTTAAACTTGTGCACATTCTCTTCTTACCAAGTGTCTTTGCATATTTAATATGTGACTAGTAAATATTATTTTAATCTTTTTCCAAGTCTTTTTCGTGGCAAATGGCATAATTCCAACCTTGTTCTCTTCATCAACTTATCATCAAAATAGGGAGGAAAATAAAGAAAAATTCGTGCATAATTATATCATTAGTTATTCCTCTACCTATTTCATAATTTTACACCATATCGGGTATTTTTTCGGGTCTTGACTTATCCGGTATCATTGGTATATGCTTTGATACCTTTTTCTCATAATAAATAACTCCATATGATTAAATAATGCCAAACATTGGGCAAGATGAGCCTTTGAGGTTTCAATCTCTTAAAGGAAGCACCAAATTATTTTATTCCACTGTAACTTTAACCAAATAGTTTTTGATATTTCTTGGCTCCAAATTTTATTCCCCAGCTTTATGAACTCCCTTTCATTAAGAGAAAATTTTTAAATTTTTCTCAGGTCAAAGCTCAACATGTAAATACCTTTTTTTACAGATTTCTCGGATACCCCCTTTGTAAAATTTGGCTTTAAATCTTTTTAAAGCAAATCTCTATACTTTTAAGGGTTGGGAATAATTTTATAATCTGTCATAATGTGCAAACTACTTTTTTCCTCATCTTTGATTATTTGAGGCATCTTCATATTTTAAATAATTGGCTTTAACTAATTTTTCCTCAGTTAGCCAAAATTCTCATAATTAGCCAAATTACTAAAAATCCATTCTTGGAGCACTTTGATCATTTTTAACCTTAAATAGATCTTAATACCTCATTTCTAGAATTTTTGGGCCTATTTTCCATCATTACCCTTTTTGGCATGAAGTTTTTAAAAATTACAATTAGGTCCTTGCTAGGGTTTTGCTTCAAGAATTATTTCTTTGAGGTTTCTAGAATGCTTTTAGCCCATATTCATCCTCGTTCTCTTAGGTAGAGAAACTCCAAGAATAAAATCAATCATATGCTCAATTCCTCTTAAGGAAGGAAGCCTATCAGGTATCTCATCTGGGAATAAATCACCAAATTCCTGCAATAAAGACACAACACTAGAGAGCAAAGAGTGGTTAAGATCGTTAGTGGAAAAATAAGCATTCTTACACACAAGCACCAAGACTTGCTCACTCAACAGTACTCTCTTAACCTCACTTTTTCCAGAAATTAAACTCTCTATCTTTTTTTCACTTTTCTCATGTTCTTTCTTTTTCTTTTCTCTCTCTTTAGTTTCTTTTTTTTTTCCACTCTCTCCTTTTCTTTCAACTCATTCATTCTTTTGCAATCCTGTTTAATCCTTACTTGGTCCTCATAAGCTTTTTTTGGCCTAAGAGGCTTCAATACAACGATTTTTCCATGGAATGGGATAGAATAACAATTTTTGTAACAATCATAGTAAGCTTTGCTATCAAATTGCCATGGCCTTCCGAGTAAGAGATGTCCAGCAAGCATTGGAATCACATCACATAGAACTTCAATATGATAGTTCCCAATAGAAAAGGAAACCAAAACCTGCTTAGTGACTTTAGCCTCAGCACTATCATTCAACCATTGCAATTTATAAGGTTTAGGATGCTTCATAGTAGGCAAGTCCAGCTTTTTCAACAAGTAAAGTACTAGCAACATTGGTAACACTACCACTATCAATAACCATGCTGCATACCTTATTCTTTATGAAACACCTAGTGTGGAAGATAAGCTATCGCTGCTTTTTCTCATCATCTTCCTTTACATGAATATTTAGGGATCTTCTAGCCACCAATGCTTCTCCCGTAACAGGTTCAGCATTGTCTTTGATAATGATGGCACTCTTATTGGGACATTTGGAAGCAATACGCCCCTTTCCATGACATCTAAAACATTAAAGAGAAGAGGTTTTATCAGTAAAAGAAGTTTTAGAGTCAAGTTTCTTACCACCATCACCCTTGGGCTTGGATTCCTCCTTGGCCTTAGGGGTGAATCTTGCTGCATCCTTAGCCTTGGAATCCTTCCACTTGGAGGTTGGTTTAGAGTCCCTCCAGCCATAGGATGAGGATTTGGAGTATTTCTCTTTAAACTGTTTTTCAACTTTGATGGCTTTATGCACCAACTCCTCCTTATCAACAAAAGTGTACATCTCAACTTTGTCTCTAATTTTAGGTCTCAGACTATCAATAATTCTGCTCATGCTTGATTTTTCATCTTCTTGTACTCCAGCATGCATCTTAAGAAGATCAAGCTCATGTACATACTCTTCTACTGTCATAGAGTCTTGGCTAAACAGTCGCAACTTTCTATTAAGCTCTCGATAGTAGAAACTAGGAACACACTTCTTGCGCATGAGTTTCTTTAGCTTCTCCCACGTACGAGGGGGACCTTTGCCCTTGAGGCGTCTCTCAAGCTGCAAATCTTCCCACCAAATAGTAGCATAGTCAGAAAATTGAAATGAAGCTAATTTTACCTTCTTTTCTTCAGGCCAATCATTCAATCTAAAAATCTGCTCGAACTTCATCTACCAATCAAGATATTTATCTAGATTGGTATTACCCTTAAAAGTAAGATACTTGATCTTCGAATCAATTATGGCCGTGTCATTTTTGGAATGTTTGCTCCTGCTCTTTGAAGTTGACAAACCAAATCTAATCACCCCATCATCACTACTACCTGCTTTAGATATCTTTAACTCTTCCATTTCCATCTTGAGTTTGAGAAACTCATCTCTCATAGCCCTCATGAATACTTTGATATCTGTGTTGAATTCTTCATTATTGGATTCTTTCCTGTTTATCTTTAACCTGAGATGTTAGTTGAAGCAAAGAGAAAAGAAATAGAAACAAAAGACCTCACCACTCTGCTCACGTGTTCCACTCAATTAATTTGGTGCCACTCGTGTTTCTCTCAACTTTGGCTTTTATATTGAAGTAAAACACTCTTGCCTTTTACCACTCAAACTTGTCTCCTATAGTATTCTTGATTGAAACTCAACAAAAACCAAGAGACAATATTAGAAAGTTGTAACCTTCACAACCAGAAATTGTAAGAGCTAGCAACTATGTGAAGGAGGGGAAAAGATAAGAGATGAAAGAAGAAGGATAGGAGAAATGTGAGGATGGAATGAAAGGAGGGGGGAAATAAGGAGAGAAGAAGTTTATGATGAAAAAAAAAGGATAGAAAAAAAAACGTGGAAAAAGGAGGCAGAAATTGCAAAATGAAAATAAGGTTGTGAAAGTAAAGGAAAATAGGAAACAAAGTAATTAGGAAAGGTACTACCTTGAGAGAACTTTAGGAAAGTGAGTACCTTGCAAAAAAAGAACTGAAATTAGGCAAGTAGTATGAAAAGGAAGGAAAAGCAATAAGAAACAAAAGAAAGAAGGAAACTTGAAGAAAGAAAATAGG
Source organism: Neltuma alba (assembly GCF_004799145.2). Taxonomy (NCBI): domain Eukaryota; kingdom Viridiplantae; phylum Streptophyta; class Magnoliopsida; order Fabales; family Fabaceae; genus Neltuma; species Neltuma alba. The sequence continues at coordinate 27,757 of NW_021632305.1, read as the reverse complement.
AAAGTAATATGAAAAGGAAAGGAATTCAAAATAAGAAACTAGTTAAAACAAAGGAAAGTAGGAGTCTTACCACCCAAGTATAAAGATTTAGGAAATTAATTGTGACTTGCAATGGAAGCTCTTTCAAATTAGGAAACTTGCCTCTTATGCTGCAATCTCCAAAATCTTAAACTCTTTCCCTTTTTTTTTTTTTCAATTTTTGAATTTTTTTTCCAGCAATTCTGCAACCTTTTTTCTTTTTGCTTTTTTTTCTTCTTTTTTTTTTTGTTTCAACACAACAGCACTTTTTTTTCTTTTTTTCATGATTTTTTTTTGCTACTCAAAAGAAGAAAGCAAGTCAAATGAACAAAATAAAAAGGGTGGAAAGGATATGAAAAGGAAAAGAGCAAAGACAAACAAAAAAAGGGATGGAAATAAGGAAGAAAGGAGGAAGAATAGAATGAGGAGAATGGAAACGAAAGGAAAATAGAAGCAACAGAGGAAAAAAATTAAAACACCAAAAGATAGAACTTAAAATCTAGCAAACCTTAGCTCTGGCACCACTTGATATGAGGGGACATACGGACCGGCTAGAATCAAGTAACGAACAAACGGTTGATCTAAGTAGGACTTTAAGAGAACCTGTCTCTTACAACCCTAGCCATGAGGACACCACAAGGTTGATGATATAAGGTACGGATACGAATCGGCTAGAAACAAGTCAGGAAACTAGACGAACGATCGAAGGTATGACCTTAAGAGAACCTGTCTCTTACAACCCTAGCCATGGAGACACCACAAGGATGATCAGTCCTTGATACAGTAGAGTATTCCCACGAGAATACGAGGCGGCAAGCAAAGCTCACTCAAGAAAAATAAAATTCTCTAAAATTCATTCATTCAAATCTGATCTCCAATTACAAAAAACGTAGCCTTACATAAGCAGCAAAAGAACAATCTAGAATAAAAAAAACCTAGGTCATAAATGCCATAAATGTGCCTTAATGATGATTGACTATCTTGGTTGGCACCAATTAAGGCTAAAGGAAATAGGAAATTACCTTTTCTTGAAGAAAAGGCTGCTACCTAAAAATAGGAAACTAACCTAAAATAGTCTTATGCAATCTTTGACCAAAAGGCCTTATTTAATGCAAATAAAAATGGAAACTTAAAAAAACGAAATTAAACCATAACTAATACATAAAGACGCCTTCTTGATGCTTCTTGAATATTCTTGGACCTTCCAAGTGGATCTTCATAATTACTATTCACGTCTATAAGCATGCATGGGCCTTTTAGGCATCCATTTGGGCTTGAATATATTTGAATCACGTTCTGAAACTCCCATGGTCCATAACAAAATGCATTTGGGCCCCAATTTAAAAGATTATAGCTCTAATGGATTCCTCCAGGCACATATAATTGTGTTGGGCCTTTAATAACACGAGAATTGGCTTCAAATGCTCCTTTTGGGCTCTTAGAACACGTGCTCTTGTCTTGCTCAAGGTCCAAGTATTTATACTCCAACGACTCACATGCCATGGTGGCTTTCGAGGTGGCCTTCCATATGTCACATCAAGCTCCGCACATGTCCATGTCATCATCCAAGAAATGATCCATGTCCTCCTCCATGTAAGCATTCTTGAGTTATAAATTTCCTGAATACTCTGGAGGGCTTGTTGAGCCTCTAATTGGATGAGTGCTACTTGGGCTTCATGACCTCCATATTGTATGCTATCAGTTGATCAATCCCTTGATACTGTCGAGTATTCTCACGAGAATACAAGGATGTAAGCAAGGCTCACACTAAGAGAAATAAACTCAATTCTCATTCATCTAAATTTGAATTCAATTACAAAAAAACGTAGCCTATATATAGGCAACAATAGAACACTCTAGAATCAGCATCCTAAGACATAAATGCTAGGGATGATGCCTCATTAATGATTATTTGACTATGGGAGGCACCATTTATTACATAGAAATAAAAGGAAATAACTTAAACTTCAAGAACAAGTCTGCAATTAAAAAAAAGGAAAGTAGATCAAAACATGATCTTCTAGAACACTCCTTGACCTAAAAAACGAATTTAAATCATAATCAATTCATAATGATGCCTTCTTGATCCTTCTTGAAGATTCTTGTACGTCACTTATGATCATTGTCCAAGGCACATGCTTGTCACATGGTATTTCAAGTGAATTCTTCAATCTGAACCCCACATGGGCCTTGTACATCATCTTATTGGGCTTCTAGCAATGTGATCACCATTTTTGGACTCCTTTTAGGCTCATTAAAATGTGTTTCTTCCAAATAAATAGGCTCCAGCTCTTTTAGCTCTCTTATTAGATAATTTAGGGCCTCCTTCATAGCTTTGGTCCTTGCTCTTGTCATTGGGCCTCCAATGCCTTGTAATGAATCTTTTGGAATGTGGACTTCTTTGTTTGGGCTCCTTGCCTGTGCTCTTGATCACACCATGCTCCTCCATCAGGAATGATTGGATCACTACTCTACCTCACAGCAAACAGACCAGATATTCAATTCAGTATAGGGATTTGTGCCAGATATCAGTCAACCCCTAAGGAATCGCATGAAGAAGTCATCAAGAAAATTCTTAAATATCTTACCGGAACACTAAATCTGGGGATATGGTATCCAAAGAAAGGAGCAAAATACTTAATGTGATACTCAGATGTTGACCATGGAGGTTACAAGATAGATAGAAAAAGTACGAGTGGGCAATATCAATTCCTTGGAGATTGTCTGGTTTTATGGTCAAGCAAGAAACAAAACATCGTGGCCATATCTTCTACAGAATCAGAGTATGTTGCTACTGCAAGCTGCTGTGCTCAGATACTATGGTTAAAATAGTAATTACAAGATTTGGGAATCAAGTTGAAGGAAATCCCAATCCTTTATGATAATACAAGTACAACCAGCTTGTTAAAGAATCCAGTTCATTACTCCCGAACCAAGCACATTGATGTTTAACATCACTTCATTAATGATCGTGTTTAAAAGAAAGATGTGAAAGTGGAATTCACTCCCACTGAATATCAAGTTGCAGACATCTTCACGAAATCTCTTGATCAACAAAAATTGAATTACTTTAAACGAGAATTGGGAATGATAAATCCTAATGAGTTGTAAGACATTCTATGTTATCTCTTTATTTTGAGTATTTAAATTTAATGTTTTGATGATTAGAAAGTTAACTTAAGTATCAGAGTGGATAGAAATGTGTTTAGCAAAATACTCTATTTTGACATTAAAAAATAGAGGTAAACAGAGGAGAAGATATTCAAAGAAGACATTGATAATTATAGCTTAAGAATTGCTATATTTATCGATCACATGATTGATAATAGCACTTATGGGTTACATTATCGATCATTGAAGCTTATGGAGATTTGGCACTCAAGAAATTATGGATAACGTGTTTGAAAATACAAATTATCAAACACATGATTGCTTAAATGAAAGAAAAGTTCATGGATAACTAGAAAAAATAGCTTAAAAGGTAATATTGATCAATCATTTGATCAAACACCTCATTTATCGGTAAGATTATCGATCAACACAGGCAGGTGTGACTTCTAACTGTAATTTATCCATAACTTGATCAATAAACTGGTTGTTCGATAATGTGTTCCATAATTGTTCATCATGTTCTTATGCTCTTCAAAATTATTGATAAGCTTATCGATCACCCACATAATTGATAATCTAATCGATAATTCTCAGCATTTTAAGTGTAAAAATTTGAAATTCCCTTGTTAGTTACAAAACCCTAACTTGATAACTACTACCCCTATTTTCTAGAAATGGTCAAAATCTCTCCTATCCCTTCAAATTTCTTATTAAACCTCTTCTAAAAACACCTTCTAAGCTTGTCCAATTACTCTAAACCCATCCTCACTTAAGAATCACTGAACACTTCTTTCAAAAATCAAGACTACGCAGAAATGGCTCAAGTGAAGTAGCTTGGTTCAAGTCAGGAAGAGGGCTTTGAAAAGCATGCTCTACCTAAAGAAACAACATCCTCAAGTGCCAAAACAACATACAAACCCAAGGTTTAACAAGAGAAACTCCTAGAAGTGGTACAATGAAAATTCGAGAGAGTCAGTCACAAGGCTCTTCTTAATAAACACTGAGCAAGAGAAAGACTTGATCAAAATCCAACTGCTTGGGGTTTCTAAAGGATTAGAAACTAAATCTAATTAAGAGATTTTAGTTCAAAAAGCTATGGATGCTGCTATCAGTCATACAGTCCCTAAATAGTCGAGAAGAAAGAAATAGAGGGCCAGTGAAAAGGTATCTCATAAGGCCGTATTTCAAGGTAATCCCTCTCAAACCTCTGCAGAAGAATTTCTGGTTGGAAAGTTAGATGAGGAAGTAAATGTGGGAAAATATAAAACTGATTTTGCCACAAGAAAATTTTGTCTAGTAGTGTCTGTGGACTTAGAGATATTAAAAACAAATGAGAAAATAAGATTAGATTTGTCTAAACCCATAGAATACTATAGGAAATGGTTAAGTATAAGAGAGGATTGCTATCCAGAGGTGGTGAGGAGGTTTTACTATAATATAGAAGTTAATGATGCCTATGATAAAGAGGGAAACTTGATAAAAAGCTTAATCACCGCTAGACTCAAAGGCCAAACTATCACACTGGACCTAGTGAAGATTAATGAGCTACTGGGTACTCAGGAATATGTAAGAGGGCCTGAAACGAATGCTATGAAGGCATATAAGATATTGATGCAAAGTGATGCTTTTCCTGGAGAGCTCAGCTTCCCTCTTAGCCAAATATGTGATTATTTTAGAATAATCCACTATATTTACTCCAGAAGCATGGTCAATAAGTTTGGGAGCTTCTCATATTTAACCTAAGAGGACTATATACTGCGGGCAAGAATCATAAGTGGAGAAAAGATCAATATTGGGGCCCTAATCTATAGTGAGATGAAGAACTTCACATTGTTCAGGTCTAAGGCATCCCCTATTCCTTACCCTCAACTGGCTTTCTATTTTCTCTAAGTACACAACATTGCATATTTAGAACCTGGAGACAAAAAGGAGAAAATTCCCATTTTTGGAACCTCTCAACTCAACAAAATGAGGATTCTATTGCCTTTCCAACCACACTACTACAGAGTGAGGAATACTTGACGCTAAATATTTGACGGTTATTACAAAAAACCGTCAAATATAGTATCCCAGAAGAAAACTTGATGGTTTTAATAGGAACTGTTAAGTTTGTTGGGAAAATACTTGACAGTTTTTAAAAAACCATCAAATATTCTCCAACAATACTTGACGGTTATTTTATTTTATAACCGTCAAGTATCTTTGAGGGTAAACTTGACGGTTTCTCCTTAAACCGCCAAGTTTAATAATACTTGACGGTTGTTGCTTGAAACCATCAAATATTGTTTTAAGATACTTGACGGTTATTAATAGAAACCGTAAAGTATTGTGTTTTAAAACCCCCTTTTGCTGTTCATTTTGCTCTACCCAATTCAAAATTTCCAGCGCCCTTTTCTACTTCGAACTCTCTAAGCCTCTATACCCACCTCATTTTCGGCCCTTCCCTTTTGTTTTTATTGATCGTCCTCCATCATCGTCCCTCTCTGTGTCCTCCTTCATCACTGCGGCGTCCTCCTGCATCGTCGTTGTGGCGTATTGTTCTCCAGATTTGACAGCTTCAGGTTGGTCCTCCTTCGTCACTCGCTCCCCTTATTTCCTTTAGTGCTTCCTTCGAAATGATTGTGGTTGAAAGAGGATGATAGGATGATGTTAGGACCATTCACAATGCGCACACGGAAAATGGGTTTTTCTGTTCGGCCGAATGGGTTTTTCAGTTTGGCCGCTGAATGGGTCTTTCGCATTTTGATTAGTTTTTGGGTTTAGGGTTTTTCAATTTTGTTTTCACCATAAATTGTTTGGTAAATAATCAAAATTGCTAATGTTTCAATTTTTGTTTCTGGAATTGAAATTGATTGACTGCTAGTTTTCTGCCATAAAGCCTGGGGAATGCTAAGTTATAAGCCGTTATGCTGCCAAATTTTTTTCAAATAGAATAGCACATCAGTAGTAGTAGAATATTTTTCAAACTGAAGTGAAAGTGAATTTTTGTTGAATTACTAGTTGCTAACAACTAGAATTACTAGTTGTTAACAAGTAGAATTAAAGAGGGATAAATGTGATCAATAGTGCCTCATGTGTTGACTTTCTATTTTTGTTTAATTCTCACAATATCTTTGAGTCGCTAATCACATTTTCCTCTAAATGATTCATCTTAGTCAGGGACCATGGGCAAGGAATGACTGTCCACCAATCGTCTATCAAAAGAATATTGGGATAGGGTAGAAGATTTTATTAAGTTTGCGATTGAGCACGTCGATGATCGCAACAAGATTATTTACCCCTGTCTTAAGTGTTGCCTTCTGAAGTGGGTTTCGCCATCCGATTGCGAGAGCTACTTAATTATCAATGGAATTGATCAAAGTTACAAGTGTTGGATAAAGCACGAAGAGATAAGAGATGTGAGTAATAGTAGTTGAGGGCATAGTGAAAGCTGTGGATCATCTAATCTTGACATGAGTACATGTGAAGCTGATTGTCCTGAGGAGATGACAAATGCGATTGAACGGGAACTTGACGATTGTCCTGAAATGTTTGATAGATTGAAGTGTGATGCTAAGATGATCTATATGAAGGTTGTACTGATTTCACAAAATTGTCCACAGTGTTAAAACTATATAATTTGAAAGCAAGAAATGGGTGGAGCGACACAAGCTTCACAGAACTGCTGTTGCTTGTTAAACAAATGCTACCGAAAGAAAATGAGCTTCCAAGTAAAACATATGATGCAAAGCAAGTGTTGCACTCTATTGGCCTCAGCTATGAGAAGATAATTGCTTGCCCCAATGATTGCATTTTGTTTAGGAAGGAGTATAAGTCACTAACTGAGTGTCCTATGTGTAATGCATCGTGCTACCAAGAGAATGGGAAGAGCCTGAAGAAGGCATTATGGTATTTTCCCATTGTGCCAAGATTCAGACGTTTGTATAGTAATGTAGAAGATGCAAGAAATTTAAGGTGACATGCGGATGAAAGGGTTAAGCCATCCTGCTGATTCTCCAGAATGGAAGAAGTTTGATATTGAGTATCCTGAATTCAGAGAAGAAGATAGAAATCTACGCCTTGCATTAGCCACCGATGGGATGAACCCGTATGGGATGCAAAGCAGCACCCATAGCACATGGCCAGTGATTTTGTTTATATATAACCTTCCTCTATGGCTATGCATGAAACGCAAGTATTCAATGATGTCTATGATAATCTCTGGGCCAAAGCAACCAGGAAATAACATAGATATATATATCTAGCTCCATTAATTAAAGACTTGAAAGTATTGTGGGAGAATGGAGTTGATGTATATGATGCATATAAGGAATTAACGACTTTCCTGCGTATGGTAATCTCTCAGGGTATAGCATTAAAGGGAAACTTGGTTATCCCTGGTGAGGACCTTTTTGTCATTCGCCTTGGGGTTCTCAATCAAAAATAAATCCAAGCTATGCAGTATAGTGCAAACTCAGATCGTTTCACTTTTGGGAGCCTTTATTAATTATCTAAGCTAGACTAAATGCCATGCAATGCAATGAAATGGGGTTTTGGGTTTTTAAGATTTAAGATAATAATGATGGAATGGAAATGAATGATAGGAAATCTCTTGAAAATGGTTTTAATGGCAATCATAGTTCACTTAAGATATTGGGAGTTTCACAAATCCATTAGGTTTTCTTAATAACAACCTCAATAACTCATTGAGTCCAATGTTTAAATCAATGAATTTCATTAATGAAAACATTGTTAAGCTTCCCTAATGTGTAATTTGAGAATGATCATGCAATTGGCTCAATGTAACCCACAATCAACTCAATATCAAAACATGACCATGCAAGATAGGAGATGATAAGGAACGGATACGGATCGGCTAGAAACAAGTTAGGAAACTAGACAAACGATCGAAGGTAGGACCTTAAGAGAACCTGTCTCTTACAACCCTAGCCATGGAGACACCACAAGGATGATCAGTCCTTGATACAGTCGAATATTCTCACGAGAATACGAGATGGCAAGCAAAGCTCACTCAAGAGAAATAAAATTCTCTAAAATTCATTCATTCAAATCTGATCCCCAATTACAAAAACGTAGCCTTATATAGGCAGCAAAAGAACAATCTAGAATCAAAAAAAACCCTAGGTCATAAATGCCATAAATGTGCCTTAATGATGATTGACTATCTTGGTTGGCACCAATTAAGGCTAAAGGAAATAGGAAATTACCTTTTCTTGAAGAAAAGGCTTCTACCTAAAAATAGGAAACTAACCTAAAATATTCTTATGCAATCTTTGACCAAAAGGCCTTATTTAATGCAAATAAAAATGGAAACTTAAAAAAAACGAAATTAAACCATAACTAATACATAAAGACGCCTTCTTGATGCTTCTTGAATATTCTTGGACGTCACTTATGCTCCTCCTCCAAGGCACATGCTTGTCACATGGTATTTTGAGTGAATTCTTCAATCTGGACTACACATGGGCCTTGTACATCATCTTGTTTGGCTTCTAGCAATGTAATCACCATGTTTGGACCCTTGATGGGCTGATTGAGGGATGCTTCTTCCAAATAAATGGGCTCTAACTCTTTAAGATCTTTTATCAAACAATTCAGCGCCTCTTTCATAGATTTGGTCCTTGCTCTTGTCATTGGGCCTACAATGCCTTGTAATGGGTCTTTTAGAATATTGGACTTCCATCTTTTAGCTTGGGCTCCACGCTCCGTGTTTTGGTCTTCCTTTGATGCTTGATCATGCCATGCTCCTCTATCATTCCCTCCCTGCTCAAAAGGATTCGTCCTCGAATCTACAGCATCAAAGAGAGATAAATCAGTCACATTAAATGTAGCACTTACATTACCGTAGGAGCTAGGCAAATCTATTTTATAAGCATTATCATTGATTCGCTCCAAGACTTGGAAAGGGCCATCTCCTCTTGGCTGCAACTTAGACTTTCGTTGTTCTGGAAACCTCTCCTTTCGCAAGTGTACCCAAACCCAGTCTCCAGGCTCAAAGACAACCTTCCTACAACCTTTGTTAGCTTGCTTTGTATATTGCTCATTCTTTCTCTCGATGTTGGCCCTCACCTTAGCATGTAATTCCTGCACAAACTCAGCCTTTTTCTTGCCATCAAGGTTAGCTCGTTCACTAGAAGGCAAAGGCAGAATATCCAAAGGAGATAGAGGATTAAAGCCATAAACAATCTCAAATGGAGAGAAAGAAGTGGAAGAGTGAATAGCCCTGTTATATGCAAACTCTATGAGGCAAGCAGTTGACCCAATTCTTCAAGTTCTTTTGAATTATTGCACGTAACAAGGTAGTGAGTGTTCTATTGACGACCTCAGTTTGCCCATCCGTTTGGGGATGTGCCACAGTAGAAAACAGCAACTTAGTTCCAAGCTTACTCCACAAGGTCCTCCAAAAATGGCTAAGAAACTTTACATCCCTATCACTCACAATGGTTTTAGGCAATCCATGCAATCTAACAATTTCTTTGAAGAACAAGTCAGCAATATGCACAGCATCATTTGTTTTAGAACAAGCAATAAAATGAGCCATTTTACTAAATCTATCCACTACAACAAAGATACTATCTTTCCCAGATTGAGACCTAGGCAAGCCCAACACAAAATCCATAGAAATATCTACCCAAGGTTGGGAAGGCACAGGTAGAGGGGAATATAAACCATGAGGTTGAACCTTAGACTTTGCATGCCTACATGTCACACATTTAGCACAAACAGACACAACATCTTTGCGCATACCAGGCCAATAAAAGTGTTCATGCAAAAGAGCTAATGTTTTGTCAACACCAAAGTGACCCATCAAACCACCACCATGAGTTTCTTTTACAAGCAGCTCACGCATAGAGCAATTGGGAATGCACAATTTATCTTTCTTAAAAAGAAACCCATCAGATCTATAAAAGTCATTCACCCCATGCTTTTCACAAGAAAGCCAAATTTTGGAAAAATCACAATCAGAGTCATACAACCCTTTCAATAATTCAAATCCAAGTAATCTAGCATGAAGAGAAGTGATAAGAGAATACCTCCTAGAAAGAGCATCAGCAACAACATTCTCTTTACCTTGCTTATGCTTGATCACATAAGGAAACGTCTCTATGAATTCCAACCAGCGAGCATGCCTCTTGTTAAGCTTACCTTGAGACTTTAGAAACTTCAAACTTTCATGATCAGAGTGAATAATGAACTCTTTGGCCAAAATAATGCTGCCATGTTTCTAAAGTTCTTTTCAAAGCATAGAGTTCCTTATCATAAGTAGAGTAATTCAAGAAGCTCCACTTAATTTCTCACTGAAGTAGGCAATAGGCCTAGACTCTTGCATTAGAACAGCACCAATACCAATCCCAGAAGCATCACATTCAACTTCAAAAACTTTATTAAAATCAGGTAAACACAAAAGTGGTGCATTGGTTAATTTCTCTTTCAAGGTATTAAAAGCTGTTTCTTGTGTTTCACCCCATTTAAATGTCACATGCTTCTTAACAAGCTCATTTAGAGGTGCAGCAATAGTTGAAAAATCTTTGACAAACCTCCTATAGAAGCTTGCTAGTCCATGAAAACTCCTGACTTCATTGGCATTCTTTGGGGTTGGCCAATCTCTTATAGCTTTCACCTTTTCCTCATCCACATGGATCCCTTGAGCACCTACAACAAAACCAAGAAACACAACAGAATCCATGCAAAAGGAACATTTCTGAAAATTAGCATATAAGCTATTCTCCCTAAGAGTTCGAAACACCTCATGCAAGTGATTAACATGGTCATCTATTGTTCTACTATAGACAAGAATATCATCAAAGTAGACAACCACAAACTTCCCAATAAATGAACGAAAAACATGATTCATCAAGCTCATGAAAGTACTAGGTGCATTAGTTAACCCAAAAGGCATAACTAACCATTCATACAATCCAAATTTAGTTTTAAATGCTGTTTTCCATTCATCTCCCTCTTTCATGCGAATTTGATGATAACCACTCTTAGGTCAATTTTAGAGAATAAAGTAGCACCATGCAACTCATCCAACATGTCATCTAATCTAGGAATGGGGTAGCGATACTTAACTGTTATTTTGTTGATGGCTCTACAATCAACGCACATTCGCCATGAACCATCTTTCTTGGGCACTAGAAGTACTGGAACAGCACATGGGCTCAAACTTTCCCTTACAAAGCCTTTCCTCATGAGTTCATCAACTTGGCGTTGAATCTCTTTAGTTTCTTCGGGATTGGCTCTATAAGCTGGTAGTCTATTAGGTATAGAAGCTCCAGGGATGAAATCAATCCTATGCTCAATTCCTCTTAAGGGAGGAAGCCCATCGGGAACTTCATCAGGGAATAGGTCACCAAATTCCTGCAACAAAGCCACAACACTAGAAGGCAAAGAGGGGTTAAGTTGGTTAGTAGAAAAATAAGCATCCTTGCACACAAGCACCAAGACTTGCTCACTCAATAATGCTCTCTTAACCTCACTTTTCCAGCAAATAGACTCTCTTTCTTTTGTTCATTTTTCTCATATTCATTCCTTTTCTTTTCTTTTTTCTGTACTCTCTCTTTTTCACTCCACTCACTTATTTTTTTGCATTCTTTCTCAATCCTCACTTGGTCATCATAAGCTTCTTTAGGCCTAAGAGGCTTCAATACAATGATTTTTCCATTGAAAGGTACAGAATAACAATTTTTGTAACCATCATGGTGAGCTCTACTATCAAACTGCCATGGTCTTCCAAGCAAAAGATGTCCAGCAAGCATTGGGACTACATCACATAAAACTTCAGCATGGTAGTTGCCAACAGAAAAAGAAACCAAAACTTGCTTAGTGACCTTAGCTTCAGCACTATCATTCAACCATTGCAATTTATAAGGCTTAGGATGCTTCATAGTAGGTAAATCCAACTTTTCAACAAGTAAGGTACTAGCAACATTGGTAACACTACCACTATCAATAACCATACTACATACCTTATTCTTTATGAAGCACCTAGTGTGGAAGATGAGCTCTCGCTGCTCTTGCTCTTTATCTTCCTTTGGTTGCATGTTTAGGGCTCTTCTAGCCACTAATGCTTCTCCCTTAACAGGTTCAGCTTCATCAATCTCCAATTCAGAATCAGTCACCAAAGAAGGCATGTCATCATCACTTTCATCGCCAGAATGCACACTGTCATACTCGCCATTATCTTTGAGAATCATGGCCCTCTTATTGGGACATTGGGAAGCAATATGCCCTTTTCCATGACATCTAAAACATTGAAGAGAAGAGGTTCTATCAGTAGAAGAAGTTTTAGAGTCAAGTTTCTTACCGCCATCAATCTTGGGCTTGGATTCCTCCTTGGCTTTTGATGTGAATTTTGCAACATCTTTAGCCTTAGAATCCTTCCACTTGGATGCTGATCTAGAGTCCCTCCAACCATAAGATGAGGATTTGGAGTGTTTTTCTTTATACCGCTTCTCAACTTTGATGGCTTTATGCACTAGCTCTTCTTTATCAACAAAAGTGTACATCTCAACTTTGTCTCTAATTTCAGGCCTTAACCCATCAATGATTCTGGTCATGCTTGCTTCTTCTCCTTCTTGTACTCCAGCTCGCATTTTAAGAAGGTCAAGTTCGTGCACATATTCATCTACAGTCATAGAGCCTTGGCCAAACAGTCGTAACTTTCTATTTAGCTCTCGGTAGTAGTAACTAGGGACATACTTGTTGCGCATGAGTTTCTTTAGCTTTGACCATGTATGAGGTGGTCCTTTGCCCTTAAGGCGCCTTTTAAGCTGTAAATCTTCCCACCAAACAATAGCATAGTCAGAAAATTGATATGAAGCAATTTTTACCTTCTTTTCTTCTGGCCAGTCATTCATTCTGAAGATTTGCTCAAACTTCATCTCCCAATCAAGGTATGCATCTGGATTTATATTACCCTTGAAGGTAGGGTCATAGGTGTCCAAATCACGTTTTTCAGGTCCGCTCCTATTCTTTGAGGATGAAGAACCAGATCTAATCACCTCCTCATCACCACTACTTGCTTTGGATGCTTTTAGCTCCGCTAGCTCCAACTTGAGTTTGAGAAATTCATCTCTCATGGCTCTCATGAAGAGCTTAGGATCTGTGTTGAATTCTTCCATATTGGCTTCTTTGTCACTCATCTTGAAATTGAAACGTTAGTGTGATCAAAGAGAAATGAAATAGTAAGAAGGGACCTTACCACTCTACTCGCGTGTTTCACTCAAGAAATTGTAGTGTCACTCGTGTTTAACTCAAATCTGGCTTTTAAATTGATGTAATAACACTCTTGCCTTTTACCACTCAAACTTGCCTCCTATAGTATTCTTGTTCAAAACTCAACAAAATCAAGAGACAATGTTAGTAAATGGTAATCTCCACAACCAGAATTGCAAGAACCAGAAAATATAAGAGATAAGAAAGGAATATGTGATAAAAGAAGAAGGATAGGTACCAAAAAAAATGGAAAGGAAGGAAAAGAGGAGGGAAAAAAACATAAAAACAAAAAGAAAGAAAGGAGAATATGGAAAGCTATGAATTAGAAAAGAAAGGGAAAAAAAAAGGAAGAAAATATTTAGGAAAGGTGCTACCTTGAAAATAATTTAGGAAATTGGGCACCTTGCAAGAAAAGCAAATCAAGTTAGGAAGGTGAGATATGGAAGGAAGGAAGCAAATAGGAAACTTGAAGGAAAAGGAAAGAAACTCAAATTAAGCAATACGAAAAAAAAAAGGAAACAAGAAGAAATTAGGAAACATGCAAAGAGAGGAAATAAGAACTCTTACCACCCAAGTTTAACGATTTAGGAAACTAGTTGTGACTTGTAATGGAAGCTCTTCTCAATTTTAGGGAACTCATCTTTAACATTGCAATTCTCAAATCCGCAGCTTCTCCTTTTTTTTTTTTGAATTTTCGTATTTTTTTTTCTAGTACTCCTTTTTTTTCCACAACACAACACTTTTTTTTTTTGCTTTTTTTTTGTGCACGAATTTTTTTTCTCTTTTTTTTTTTTTTTGCTGCTCAAAGGAACACAGAAAGTCACAAAAAGAAAACACAAATAGGAGGTGGAAAGGCGAAGAAACAAATTGATGGAAGCAAGGGACGAAGAACGAATGATAGAATTAAGAAGATGAAACAAGAAAACAGAAATAATAGATAAAAGGATAGAATTTGAATTCTAGCAAACCTTAGCTCTGATACCAAATGATAAGGAACGGATACGGATCGGCTAGAAACAAGTTAGGAAACTAGACGAACGATCGAAGGTAGGACCTTAAGAGAACCTGTCTCTTATAACCCTAGCCATGGAGACACCACAAGGATGATCAGTCCTTGATACAGTAGAATATTCTCACAAGAATACGAGATGGCAAGCAAAGCTCACTCAAGAGAAATAAAATTCTCTAAAATTCTTTCATTCAAATCTGATCCCCAATTACAAAAACGTAGCCTTATATAGGCAGCAAAAGAACAATCTAGAATAAATAAATAAAAACCCTAGGTCATAAATGCCATAAATGTGCCTTAATGATGATTGACTATCTTGGTTGGCACCAATTAAGGCTAAAAGAAATAGGAAATTACCTTTTCTTGAAGGAAAAGGCTTCTACCTAAAAATAGGAAACTAACCTAAAATATTCTTATGCAATCTTTGACCAAAAGGCCTTATTTAATGCAAATAAAAATGGAAACTTAAAAAAAACGAAATTAAACCATAACTAATACATAAAGACGCCTTCTTGATGCTTCTTGAATATTCTTGGACGTCACTTATGCTCCTCCTCCAAGGCACATGCTTGTCACATGGTATTTTGAGTGAATTCTTCAATCTGGACTACACATGGGCCTTGTACATCATCTTGTTTGGCTTCTAGCAATGTAATCACCATGTTTGGACCCTTGATGGGCTGATTGAGGGATGCTTCTTCCAAATAAATGGGCTCTAACTCTTTAAGATCTTTTATCAAACAATTCAGCGCCTCTTTCATAGATTTGGTCCTTGCTCTTGTCATTAGGCCTACAATGCCTTGTAATGGGTCTTTTAGAATATTGGACTTCCATCTTTTAGCTTGGGCTCCATGCTCCGTGTTTTGGTCTTCCTTTGATGCTTGATCATGCCATGCTCCTCTATCAGGAGAGAATCATGAGAGTTACAAAGAAGCATATATGTGACCACATATATTTAAGAACAAAATTCAACATCAACCAATCCAAACTACAAATGTAAATCATTAACCAATGATTACAGAATCAACCAAAGTGTCTCTCACTAAGAATTTACAAATTCTAGACCTAGGAAATCATAAATACATAGGTAGAAACTAAAGATTGAAACTGAAACTCCCCTTTGAAGCTTGGAAACTCATGCTACTCCACCATCTTCAAGAGTTGATAAACCCTAGCTCACCATAGCCTTGGAATCAGCTCTAACCAGAGTTAAATCTTCAGCCATAGCAGTTAGGAGATGAAGGAAATGAGGTGGGATGAATAAAGAGTGCAGGAAATGGAAGGGGAAGAAGATGGAGATGGAGAGGCAAGAAGATGGGAGAATAGAGGTGTTGGAGATGATAGAATGGAGTTTCCCTTTGAAAATAGGGTTTCTAAGGGTTTTAGGGGTCCATCTGGGTCGGATCATATAAGTAAAGGGTCCATTTTTGCGTTCTGGATCCGAATCTGACGTTACTAATACGAGAGAGTTTGCCGCGGCGAACTCAAAAGTTGGCCGCAGTGAACTATTCCATAGAAGAATTTTAGTGAAATGTTGAGAGTTTGTCGTGGTGAACTCAAAAGTTTGCCCCGGTGAACTATTCCAGAATAGTCACTGATGCACATTTTCAGACTTTTTGCCACATCACAGCATTTTCTTGGAAACTCTCATGTTGTGTAATGCTTTGGTCTTTAATTTTGGCTCTAATTCTCAAGTGTCCTACAATAAAAAGCAACACTTTGAAGCATCAATTGTCCTAGAAATCAATTGAATACAATTAATAACCAATATGACAATTTTACCCTAAAAAAGACACTAACTCAAAGTAATGACTCTTGATCAAAATTAAGCACAATTATCATCAAAAGGAGCCAAGATCTATGATAAATACCCTTAAAATGATATGAAATAACATAGAACAATTGGGTTCAATCAATCCCATTTGTGAAGAGAGCACAGATTCCATAAGGTTGAAGCATGGAATGAAAAATTCATATATGGGACATTGTCACACCCTAATAATTTTATCCTAATTGATGAATGATTTGAGACTAACTAAGGTCAAGTAGTATAGTAGACTGGTAGAGGATCCAGGCTATGAGGAAAAATCAGGATAGCGACATAACGGTCATTTTTGAAAAGATCAGTCAAGAAAGAGCAGTATTGGAAATAATGTCCAAAATTCCTGAAAATTCCCAGAAAATCACAAAAAATAGAAAGGAGGGTACAAAATAATGTTTGAGGCTTAGAAGGCGAATATAGGATAAAAAATAATTTATCAGGGAATTATTTGTAATTATTGGAATTTTTGGTTAATTAAGGAAAATTAGCCAATTTCCATTATTTAAAATATATGGAGGCCTCAAAAATTCAAGAAAAAATAGGGATAAATTATGTGACATATTTTCCTAATTTATAAAATTACTTCCCACCTTTGGAAGTACAGAGGTTAGCTTAAAGAATATTTATTACCGAATTATTATCTGTAGAATATTGATTTTTGAGGAATAAAATTTAGAAAAATTATAGAGGGAGGTAAAACTTGAGAAAAATCATGGAATATCGTTGGAATGAGAGGAATTTAAGGAGGTGTTGAAATCAAAATTTTGTGATAGTAAATTGGACAGGATTGTTGGAAAATCGGACCGAAAATACACAAATAATCAGTGGATTGCACTGAATATTGGATGAGTCATTTTTCTCCCAATTTTTAGAGTAATAATTTGGCCAAAATAAGAGGGGAAAGACAAGGTTGGAATTTTCCAAATTGTTCAAGGGCATAAAGGGAAATAAGAGACAAAACATTAAAATAATATTTTTTTTACCACATGAAAATCACATGGTGAATAGGTGTCCTTCCATGTGTCATGATCTCAAGGCTTGTGCTCTAAGATTTGTCCATGTGTAAAGTGAAAAATGGACAGCCAAGATCGCATCTTTTTCTCCAAGGGCATTCTTGGTATTTTAAAAAATTCAAGCCTATAAATACCCCCCTCACCCTTCATAATTCGGCCAAGATGGTTTCCTAGAGAGGGAATGTTTTGCTCTTAAGTTCCAGGAGAGAGAAGGAAAGAAAGAAGAGAGAGAAAGGGAGAAAGAAAGGTTAAACGCCTCTAATCGCCGATTAAGAGCTAATTAAGGTATGTTTACCTCCCTAAGTGTTAATTATTTTTAGTTAATGATTTATTTGAGGAAGATTAGGATTAATTACCTTGATTAATTATGGTTTAGTGATAGTTAAGATTAATCATGTTATTTGATTAAAGATTAATAAGTAATTAAGGTTAGTTACCTTGAGTAATTAATGACTAGTGATTAGTTATGTTAATTAAAGGATGATTAATTATGATTAATCATCTTGATTAAGGAATGATTAAGGGTTAATCATGTTGATTAGAGAACGATTAATGGTTAACCCATAAAGGATTAATGACTTAATCTTAGAGGATTATGTTGTATTAATGACTATGTGACTTGAGGACCTTACTTAAATATTGGATTAAGGATTAAGGGTTAGTGATTAACTAAGAAAGCATGATTAATCATGGATTAAGGAAGAATTCCAAGACCTTAATTGAGGATTAAGGCTTGGTCAAACCAAAGTCAAAGGATTAGGAAAGGTATACAGAAGTTATAAATTGAAAGGCACAAGGATAGTATTATATTGAGAAGGAATTGTATACTGGATATGGAATTTACCATACCCTTACTGTATGGTTGATAGGCAATTTTCTAGAAACCTAGGAGGACCTCAAGCAAGAAAAACAAGGAGGAAACATTGAGCGTGGAACCGAGGTAGCGTGAACTTACAATTATTTTGTTGACTTGCATTTGGTGTTTCTGCTATGTGTGTTTATATGCCATGAGAATGTTTATGCACAGATGATGTGAACTCCTTGCAATGTATGCCTTGGCTCTTGCATGATTGAGTTTTGATTGGAATGATTATATGCTCCGTGATGATGACATGGATACGGAATGATTATGGCACGGCATAATGACTAGCAATGTTATTTTACTGTATGTAGCATGACATCTTATGCATGTTAACTTGATGCTTGTATGTTCAATGCTACTGGGATTTCTATGAAATCTCATTCCTCCTATAACATGATATCCTAAGTGCCACTACTTCCAAGGAGAAGGGAAAAGAACTAATCATGGTTTGAGGAAATTATGATCTATGTATTGTATTATATGGTTTTAAACCTTTCTTTTTCAAGCCATGTAAGCATATTCTGAGCATGAACACATGACATAATAACCTTTTTGGATGTATATGAATGGTAAAGTAGCTTCATATGCGAGTATGGTCTGCTTATGTTGAAAAACGAAAGAGTGCTAGAATTAGTGAAAAAAGGGGATAAAAATGGTCTAAATTTGACCAAACTTTGACCAATTAAGACCCTAGTCAAATGGTTGAATTTTCCCATGAAATTTTGCATGAAAATAGATCTTATTTTTCCCTTTAAAATGAGTGGTAAAGCGTCACAATCAGAGCTTTGTGCAAGAAGTTATGCCTTTCCGAAGTTAGGCAAAAATCCTGGAAAATAGAAAAATGACCAAATGAACAGTACTTTTTGAAATTAAAAGCGGATGCGTTTCTGATTAAAGTGGAACCTGAGGTCATTTTTTCTTGATAGATGATGTTAAGAGCTTCGAGTGAGAATTAGAATGACCTAGTTTTGATTTTTCTAGAATTAGTTATGATTTTCCTAAGTTATGCCAAGTTTAAGGTTACAGTGAATAGTAATGCGGGAGAAGAAATTTTCAAACTCAGATTTTTCAACCCGGGAACCTGTAATTGCGCTTCTGAATATCTTAACTTGGCATAATATAAGGATGCAAACATAAGGTGTTACAGATATCGTAGATGGTTTGCATTGTGATCATCCTTACTGGCGATTCAAAAAATATTTCAATGAGAATTCAAAAGAAGGTAAGGCACCTACACCGTTGACTAGGGAGGATGTATTTCAAAAGGTAAAAGACATAGATTGTGAATTTAGAAAACCTTTCGCGAAGCATGTTGGGACAAGTGGGTGGAAGAAGAGGTCTATTTTCTTTATACTGCCGTATTGGATAACCCTAAATGTGAGACATTTTCTTGATGCTATGCATATTGAGAAAAACGTATGTGAAAGTCTGTTTGGCACATTACTCCATATTCTCGGGAAGACTAAAGATGGCATAAATGCCAGGCTAGACATGGTTGAAATGGGGATAAGGGAGGAATTGGCACCAGAGGATAAGGGAACTCGTACATTTCTTCATCCGGCAGCTCACACCCTTTCTAGAAAAGAGAAAAGTAGTTTTTGTGAGTTTCTTGCTTCAGTAAAAGTGCCAGAAGGTTACTCTTCTAACATTAGTAACCTTGTTTCAATGAAGGATATGAAGTTAAAAGGTTTAAAATCTCATGATTGTCATGTCTTAATGGAAAACTTTATTCCAATGGTAATACGGGCTATTTTACCTGATAAGGTACGAGTTACGATCACAAAGTTATGTTTCTTCTTTAAGTCTCTTTGCAACAAAGTGATTAATCCTAGTAAATTGCCAAGATTGCAAACCCGAATCATAGTTACGTTATGTGAACTTGAAATGTATTTTCCTCCAGCCTTTTTTGACATCATGGTCCATTTAACCGTCCACTTAGTTAGAGAGGTCCAACTGTGTGACCCAGTGTATTTAAGATGGATGTACCCAGTTGAGCATTACATGAAAATATTGAAAGGGTATGTGAAAAATCAAAGTCGGCTAAAGGGTTGTATCGTAGAACGATATATTTGTGAAGAGGCCACTGAATTTTGTACCCATTACTTAAAAAATGCAAGTGATATTGGGGTTTCAATGTCTCGTCATGAGGGAAGGACAGATGGAGAAGGGATTATGAGAAAGAAAGTTGTAACTATTTCAAACCAACAGTGGGAGCAGGCACATCTATATGTATTGCACAACTCCGAAGAGATTGAAGACTATGTGCATGAGCATACTGATGAGCTAAAGAGGGATAATCCCAATAAACTTGAAAGTTGGTACACCAAAACACACAATAAACAATTTACAGCATGGTTGAGAGAGCAGGTGCATGGCAAGTATAATAATGATCCTAATTCTGTTTTGAAGAAATTAAAGTTGTTGGCAGATGGACCGAGCAAACATGTGATTTCTTTCACAAGCTACCTTATCAATGGGTTCACTTTCTATACTAAACAGCAAGATGATCGCAGTAAATAGCAAAATAGTGGCGTAACTCTTGTAGCTAGTACTATGCATATATCGAGTGCCAAAGATAAAAATCCTATCTATGCACGTATGTCATACTTTGGAGTGATTGAGGATATTTGGGAGTTGGATTGCATTGAATTTAGAGTTCCGGTATTTGGTTGCAAGTGGGTGGATAATAATAATGCATGGAGGATTGATGGCTTAGGGTTCACACAATTGAATTTGAATAAGGAAGGATACAAGGAAGAGCCATTCATTTTGGCTTCTCAAGCTACACAAGTGTTTTATGTCCCTGACTCGGCGACTAAAGGATGGTCTATTGTTTTGTTGACTAATAAAATGAATATTGAAGAGATGGGGTATGAAGACAATGCAGTTTGAAGATGATCCATTTCAAGGGACATCACTTGATTCTCATTTAAATGAAGATCAATCCATATACGTCAGGTACGATCACAACAACGGAATATGGATTTCAAAGAGGGGGAAAGTGTTTCATAAGAAGATCAAAACAATTCAAACCAAGAAGAATATGCAAAAACATAAGAGTAGAAAAAGAAAAAGATCTTCTTAAACATGCGTGCAAATTCTCTTATTATTTTCTTTGATTCTTTTATTTGTTTTAATTTTGTTCAAGTCAATTTCGTCATTAATGACTTTATTTTCATTTAATGGATTCTGATTCATTTTGTTTACTTGAATTTCATTGCAGATGGCAGACGATAGCGGATCTAGCACTGATAATCCATCTTAGCCGAGAGATGCCTCTAACCAGGAGAGATAGTTGCAAGACGAGGCAGCACGCATACAGAGGGGCCTTTGTGTCATGCAAGAGGTCGTGAAAGCTTGAATGGAAGGAAAGAAATTTGTCGTACAGTGGAATAAGAAAAGACAAGCTGTATGGTTAAATAAATTTATCAGTTGTATTAGGGCAGTGCATGAAGCACCGTGCGAGGAGGGTTGATCGTTCAATGCGAAACGCTATTTGGACAGATATATCAGTAATATATTATAACTCAAATTTTTTTTTCTTACAAGCTGCGTGACACTAATGTGTTGTTTTATATGTTTTGCAGTCTGCATTTGATATAGATGAGAGCAGGAAGAAGTTTATGGAGGGAAAGGTTGGGAGGGCACTGCGCTCTTTTTCGATACTTTGTGACATGCAAGTACTTGAAGGATCCTTCCATAGCCGACGAGTCCGAGGTTCCTAGCTTGATACGGGACTTGGTCAAACCAGAGGATTGGGCTGCTTTTGTGATGTCACGTCGTGATAGGCAATTTCAAGTAATAATCCTCACTCTTTTTGATATTAAATAGTCCATTTTGTTTAATTTATATACTGTTTAATTATGAATCTACTTTGTTTTTATAGGAATTAAGTACCCAAAACAAGGAATGGGTAAAGAAGAATGAGTATCCCTATCGAAAGAGGCGCTTAGGTTATACGAGCCTCAAGCAAGAGGTGACTTAGAAGGAGAGATCAGATGTCACTGTATCCCGTCAGATGTTGTGGGCATTGGCCAGGCAAAATAAAGATAGCCAAATTGATAATCCTCACGTTAAGGAGGTCGTGGACAGGATGGTGAGTATTATTCTAAATTAAATAATCCTCACGTTATTGTCAAATATCTTTAAGTATGAATAACTACGTCAATGTTTATTGCACAGAAGAGTTTGTCCCAGGAAGTTTTGTTGGGGGCATATTCTGCAGATGACCATGATATATTAAGGAGGCCATTGGGGACTCTTGACCATCCTGGTCTTCTTAGGGGCGTCGGTTATGGAGTCACCAAGAGGGATTACTTTGGGTACCAATAAAAGCCCTCTTCATCGTGCACGCCTTCCTCTGCTGATTCATGGAGCTGAAGGAAGAAACACGCTGGTTAAAGGAGCAAGTTAAAGTGCAAGCACTCCTAACCGAGCAGTTGATCAAGAATCAAGCACCACAGCCGGCTCTGAATCTCAGCCCAAGTGGCAAAGACAACTGCACATTCCCCTCGCTACCTGAGGTATAATACTTGTGTTTATACAATTACATTCAATAATTTATATATCTAGCTAACTTGTCTCTCATGTTAAATTAGGGTGAAGTGGACGTTCAGTGTTTGGCGGATAGCCCTAAACATCACACTGTTGCAACGAGCCATATGTTCAATTTACCAGGGGAGAGTATGATTCATAATGTGCCTCTCCCTGCTGATCATGTGAGGGTGTAGTTGAACACTGCTATTGATGCGAATTATACCCATCCCAGATGCAGAGACAATGGCTCAAGCAGTGGGTAGCTTTGTCGCTTGGCCTGGCCGTCTTCTTACATTAGTTCATCCTTCAAAGGTATATATGTATAGGTCTACACATTTAGCTGATTTAAAATAAACGTTATTTTAATTACTAACAGTCTGTTTGTTAGTCTGAGGGGAAGAAGAGCCTATTGGGTGATCACTTATTATCATCGCCATAGAAGCAGCCCTCTGAGCCCGTTCAAGCGGTATCATCAAGATTCTGAATATATCTTGAGGAATATGCAGTTGGGGCCAGATTAGAACATGGTGAGGATTTCATGATTCCCTTAGAGTTTGAGCTAGAGGTCTACGGTCAAACCTCGTCAGATTATGTCATGAATGAAGTATTGAAAGAAATTCTTATGCATGGAATGGCCAGCATAAATGCCTGTAACTTTTATATTAGGTATTTGTTAAAACCTTAACTAAATACTTAAGTACTTGAGCATTTATCCTATTGATATCTTTGTTTGTTGATTTAGATATCTTTTCAAGAACTTTATAGCCCCCAGTGGCCTTGATGACAAGTTCAAGATTATCAACCCCCACACTTTTGCTGGCCACGGACTTGATATGAAGAAAGACTTATCCAGAGACTTGTTAGATATCTTCATTTCTAGGGCAGCACCGGGGGCTCAGACTTTGTTTTTAGCGCCTTACTGTCAAGGGTACGTACGTAGTATATTGAACTTTCCTAAATTCTTTCATTTTCAAAATAATTTGTAATTGTTCTAATTGTCTTTCTTATACTTAGGGGACACTAGATGCTGATTGTGGTCAATCCCACAAAGCCAAGGATTTGGTATCTTGATTCTCTTCATGGGGATCCAACCAATCAACCATTTATGGTTTCATTGTTCAACAAGTAACATTTATATCTATTATTTAAATTTAATTTAATTTCTTGCTTCAATCAAATTTTGACAATCATTAATATTCAATTTTATTGTCTTCTCAGGGCTTTGTGGCTATACCGCACAAATCAAGCCTTACCCTCCCCCGGTAAAAAACGGCCAATTTGACGATACCTTCCTGTGGAAGAAAGTGAAGGTATTCATTACCATTATTTACTATTCTACTAAATATGGTTTATTTATATGATTGACTAATATTATTTCCTTTTCCATTCTTTACAGTGCCCACGTCAGCCCAAAAAAAGCTCCCATTGTGGATATTGCGTGATGAAATTTATGAAGGAGATAATTATGCACAATGCTGACACAATCCCTACACAGGTAATATGCATTTGTTAAAGTTCAATTTATATATTTAAGAATTGTACTTACTGTAGCTTTACATTTATATCTAACTTATGTCATAATTTGTGGTTGCATACGGTACTTTGCCGACACATATTGCACAGTGTATTCATCCGCTCAGATGGAAGAAATCGTTGAAGAGTTGGCGATGGCCTTATTTCGTCAGTGGGCACAAAATAGATAGGGAAGTGTACATTAAGATAGTGTATGTACAGCTTTGGTTTCAATTTGGTTTTGGTTCATTTTTTGCTGTTGGTTAGTTTTTGGCATTGCACAACTTTAGCAATTGGCTAATTTTGGAATTGGTTCACCTTTTGTACTTGTCCAGAATTTTTATATTACTTGCCTTAAACACAAGGTTTTTTAATATCACGGTGGTTTTGGTTCATGTATATATAATAATGTAAATTATTTTTGGTTCATTAAGATGTATATGGCTGAATTGGTTTGAATGCTGGCCTGCATGGTTCTATTGAATGAGCCTTTGTTGGTTTCAAAATTGCAGGGGGGCTGCTGGCAAAGCAGAATATATAAAAAAAAAATACCCATAATACTTGACGGTTATTAGTTAAAACCGTCAAGTATTCATATAATACTTGATGGTTCCTTATGGAAGCGTCAAGTATTAAAGTATACTTGATGGTTTTTCAAAAATAACCGTCAAGTATTTTAAACAATACATGACGTTCCCAAAACTGTCAAGTATACTTATAATTGTTCCAAAATAATTGACGATTTTTCAAAAATAACCGTCAAGTATTCAGCACTTAGTTTACAGTTTTTTCAAAAACCGTCAATTGTTTAAATAATAATTGACGGTTCTCCATTTAAAACTGTCAAATATATTGAAATATTTGACGGTTAATAACCGTCAAATATTTGCTGTTGAAATATATGACGCTAGTATACTTGACGGTTTTTAACTGTCAAATATGACCCAAAATAACGATCAATTGTTTGTCATTTTGTAGTAGTGTCAGCACAGAAAAAGGCAGAAAATGGAAAGGAAAACAACCAGCTACTAGTACCTCAACGACAAGATGAGGCTTAGTTTTTTACAGATCCAATCTAGACCTCTACCCCCTCATTCTATGGAGCTTCTATCCAAGGACTGTTTCAAAGTGAACTTCAAGCATTTGAAGGTAGATTGTATAATACTACTAAGGAATTTGGGAAAATCTCTAACAAAAAGTTTGAAGGACTCTAACAGTTCCAGATCTTCACGGACAAGCCATGGCAGTTCTGGAAAAAGAGGTTACCTCAAGATTTGATGCCATTGACAAAGAGCTTCGAGAAGTTAAGAGACTGGTCATCTCACTGACATCCAACTTCTTTGGCACTTTCTTCTCCTATGAGAACCTCTTCACGCATCCATCTGCACTACCCTCAACTGAACCTAAACCCTCTTCAGTTCCTTCTCCAAGTCCTCTCACCATTGTACGTGCCTCTCCTTTTTCATCCTCAACCACTGTCCTATCCCAACATCTCTTGCCATCATTCCTATCTCTCATCCTCAACCTCTCCCACCCATCTCTCAAGGTCTCTCTCTGATTTCTCAACTACCTTCTCTTCCCATTCCTTTACCCTACCTCTTCTTTTTATTCCTTCTATCTCATCTAACGCTAACAAAAAAGGGAGAAGGATGCAGATTTAGATTAGTTTTTCTTTTCTATTTTGTTGTTTAATTGTTTATTAATGACTCTCTAATGTTTGAATTTTAATTAACAGTTTATCTACTGTTAATATTTCTAGGATTTTTTTCTGGCGAACTGATTAATCTCTATGATTTAAATGCTTTATGTATCTTTTGTTTTGTCATTACCAGAAAAGGGGAGAATGTTAGATTTAAGGTTTTGATGATAATAAAATAAGTAGTTAAATTTCTCTGCATAACTGTTAAGCTGTTATTTGATCATCTATTAGATCATTAGGTTGATCGAACACGTGTTAGATAAATGACTGAATATCTATGAGTTTAAATACTATTAAGCTTTATCAATGGCATGTTGCATAATTATTGTTATAGATAACATGTTAGATAAATATATTATTTGACCACCTTATCGATCATTAGTAAACTTGCTTGAATGTGATTGCTATTAGGAAATTATCAATCACTTGATCAATAATTCAAATGTTTGATAAGCTATCAGGTAAAAAAGGATTAGTTTCTCACTGTTGACAAACTTTTACCGATAAGTTTAGGGATAAATGAGGTTATCAATGGCATGACAGATAAGTGGTAAGTTTTCTTTGACCATATCTATTTAGAACACACTTTGAGTTATCTATCATCTTATCGATAACTTGTTCTTAAACTGTCGAAGTCTCTTTTACTAAATTTCCTATGATATTTGATAACTTGTTCGAATAAGGTTCCCTCTAACTCAACTTCAAGTTTTATTCGATCAATTATAAATTACTTTATTGATAATCACATTTATCGATCATTTAATTGATTGATATCATGTATTTACTATCTCATCCTCTCTAAGTGTTTTAGATAGCTTTTTAGATAACATATTCGATCAAGTCCTTATTGATAACGTCTCACATAAATTTGTTTAAAGTGGTTTTCCATAGTTACTTTGATTATCGATAAGCTGTTAGATAAAGTAAATTATCAACAATCTTTTCCATAAAGTTCAAACACATTTCTTTAACTGTCCTTCAAGATGCTTTTCAAAAAATATGATATTATTATCTTCAAGCTTTTCTCAGCATTTATTAATCATCTTATATTCTTATAAAAACTGAGAAAGCACCTATTTCAAGTTACAAGCTTTTGAACTGATTTTAAATGAATTTTCTTTCTTAAATCACTTTGACTATATTTCACTATTTATCAATAACTTGTTCCATAAAGTGAATATTCCATAATGACTTTGATAAGTAAGTCTATGTTTCATATTGCCTCTTTTACTAGTAATCGATAACTTTATTGATTAAGTGCCTATCGATCAGTTCTTCAATAATTTGATTCTCTGGTTATCTGATCTTTGATTTATGATTTTCTCTTATTTGCATTAAAGTTCAAAGATCATCATCTATTCTATTATACTCTTATATTCTCTAATGAAGAAAGCTCATTTATCCACCAAGACATTTCCACAGGTTACAAAGCTCAACAGTTATGTTATAAGTTTTAGTGGCAATTTCACTTAAGAGGGGGGTGGATTGGGTGATATATAAAATTTTAACTTAATGAAATAAATGAACGAATAAAATAGTGGAGATAAGTTTGGAAGGATTTCACTGAAGAAGAATGACGCAGGAGTTTATACTGGTTTGGTCTCAACCACTTGACCTGCATCTAGTTCTCAGAGCACCTCTGAGATTTCTACTAGATTTCCAAGATTAAATGGGCTTTTGGTGCCTCAACACAGCAATTAAGTCACTCTCAATCACTCCCTCTTACTACCTGTAAGGTTACAACCCTTAAGAGTCCATACTCTTGAGTAACTCACAAATTTGAGTTAAAAAAAAAATTTAGACTCTCTCACAGAGTATATTCTAAACACTGAAGTTCAGTACAGAAAACAGAGTATTGAATGCAATAGTAAATTTTCACAAAAGGTAGCTTAGTGTGTTTAATACTTCATTCAATGCTCTTCGCGCCATTTATAGTTAGAGACTTTTGGGTTTCTGT
>NW_021632304.1:0-48371 GCF_004799145.2 Neltuma alba | reverse complement strand
TTCAGGAACGGAAACTCATCGAAGATGTGAGAGATTGGGAACCTTTGTCCCATATGAAACTAATGACCCAGAAAGTAGAAGTGATGAGAGCAGGAGCCCAGCTGATAGAACAAATCAAAGAGGCCCAGAAAAAAGATCCGATAGCTGATACACTTCGGATTAAGCTAACAAAAGCTGAGGATGATGTGATCAAGGTGTCACCAGATGGAATATTGAAGTATAAGGAACGGGTATATGTTCCGGAGTCCATCAGGCAACAACTATTGGAGGAAGCCCATAAGAGCAAATATACGATACACCCGGGAATGACAAAGATGTACCAGGACCTTCGATATATGTTTTGGTGGCCTAGCATGAAGAAGGACATAACAGAGTATGTATCTAAATGCCTCACTTGCCAGAAGGTCAAAACGGAGCATCAGAGACCGTCAGGGCTTTTACATCCTCTAAATATTCCAGAATGGAAATGGGATAGTATCTCCATGGATTTCATCATGGGGTTACCCCATACCTCATCTGGATATGATGCGATATAGGTGATTATTGATCGATTAACGAAGTCTGCCCATTTTCTGGCAATGAAGAAAGACTACCAACCAGAAAAACTTGCTAAGTTATATATAAGAGAAATTGTGAGATTACATGGAGTACCAGAGTCAATTGTATCTGACCGAGATCCTCGGTTTCTATCCCGATTCTGGAAGGCATTGCAGCAAGCAATGGGCACCAAGCTGAGTTTCAGTACAGCGTATCACCCACAGACAGACGGTCAAACAGAGCGAACCATACAGACACTAGAAGATATGTTGAGAGCTTGTGTATTGGATTTCAAAGGTAATTGGGATGACTATCTGCCATTGGCAGAATTTGCTTATAATAACAGTTATCACTCCAGTATACAAATGGCTCCGTATGAAGCTTTGTATGGTCACAAGTGTAGATCCCCACTGTGTTGGACAGAATTAGGGGAGTGAAAGCTATATGGGCCAGACCTAGTCAAGTAAACAACTGAAAGGATAAGGTCGATTAGACAAAAACTGCTCACGGCCCAAAGCAGACAGAAAAGTTATGCAGACGTTCGGCGAAAGCCTTTGACCTTTGATATAGGAGACCATGTGTTCTTGAAAGTGTCTCCGACAACGGGAATAGGAAGGTCTTTGAAATCGAAGAAATTGTAACCAAAATACATCGGACCTTTCCAGATTCTGTCGAAAGTAGGATCAGTGGCATATAAAGTAGCCCTACCCCCGAATCTTAGTCAGATACATGATGTCTTCCATGTATCCCAGCTAAAGAAGTATCAGCCATATCCCTCTCATGTTTTAGAATATGAAGATATCACACTGCGAGATGACCTAACCTGGGAGATCAAACCAGTAAAGATCATTGATCGTCAAGTAAAACAGCTACGGCGGAAATCTATCCCAATGGTTAAAGTCATCTGGGAGAATCTGGCACAAGAAGAAGCAACATGGGAGAGGGAAGACGACATGAAAGATAATTATCCCGAGCTCTTCAACTAAGGTACGTTTTAAATTTCGAGGACGAAATTTATTTTAAGGGGGAGGGAAATGTAACATCCCAAAATTTGAAACCCTAGTAATGGGAGTGTGCAAAATGAGATATGATTGATAAGCATAAGGTATGAGTAAAGCATGAAAACCCAAAATGGGATGAAACCGACTTTATCGGGTCCCTAGGGGCAAAACGGTAATTTTGGAAAAAGTTTCCAAAAATTACTTAAAAATAGAAAAAAAGTGGAATTAGAGGTTTTTGAGTCACACATGATGTTTTGGGAGTGAGAATAGCCCAAAATAAATTTTGGTGAAAATTCCCAAAAAAAAATTATTTTTGGGAAAATATGGAAAAATAAAGGGAAATTAAAGTGATAAAATTATTTTAATTACTAAGGACTCAAAATTGGAAATATAGAAAATAATTTATGGGGAATTTATTTCCGAATTCCTATCGGTAAGGACCCGATTTCGGAGAAAATGTGAAATAAATATCTAGAGATCTTGAAAAATTCCCAAAACTTCCATATCACACACTTGAAATAAATAGGGAATTATCATGAAAAGAAATGGAATTTTTGAAGCCCCTAGCTATTTTTCCTAGTAGAGGGCAAGAAATCGGGTATTGTGTGACCGAATGAATTTTTAAATTACCCTACTAATTCCATTACTTCCTAATCAGTTTTTAACATTTAGTTAGCATCCAACAAGGCCCAAATTCGTGCTCACCATGATCAGAACAGCTGGCTTGTGTGCTGGGCAAATTTTCAACCATTGGATCAACTCTCTTGGAAAGTGAGTCAAAGAATGTGTGGCTAGGATTTGTTCTTCATTTTGGCCGACCTTAGCACTTAATTTGGGGCAGAAATAGCTGCCCAAGGGCAGGCTTTTGGGCAGCAAATGAGCTCTATAAATACCCCCACAAGGCACTCAAAATTCAAACAGAATTGGGACAATAGAGGGGAGGTTCTGCACAATTTTCTTCTTGGCTTCCAAACACTCCTCAAATCACCTCCAATCCAAGGTTAATCATCAAGCTTTAATCCAAGACTCCTTGAGGTGTGTTTAGGCTTTAATTTGATGCTTTTTTCATGGTCAAACCGTGACTTAATTTGAGGGGGAAGTGCTGTTTCATTTCTGTTGTGCTGGAAGTGCTAGGAAAGGATAGCAAATTGAGTATGAGTTGTGTTGTTGGTGTTTGGTGCGGTTTTGAATGGGTTATGGAAGAAATTACCCTATGAACTATGACTTTTTAGTTCAGCCAACTCAAGAACTCAAGGGTAGGAATTGTTTCAATAAGTTTTAATGGTTCCAATGGATTTAAAATGTGATGGTATGTAGGATTATGCTAAGGAAGTATGTTCAAATTCATTGGAATCAAATATGAAAATTTATGAACCTAAGAGAAAGTGTTCAGCCATCTTGAATATATGGAATTATGATTGGATTTTGATGGTTTTGATGCTTCCATTGAACTCCTTGGGCGTTTTTGTGTAGGGTTATATGGAGGAATTGAATTTGGAAGCATTAGAAATCAAAGTTGGAAATTTTGACATTTCCTTGGTAAAATTCGTTTTGTTTTAACCAGAACTTAAGGAAGGGATTTGATTTTGTAAAATTTGATTTGATATTTGAATTCTACATGAAAAATCATGTAGGAATGGCCAAGGAGGTTTCTTGAATAAAAAAGAAAACAATTAAGCCAAAAATCCCAAGAAAGAAGGGTTTAATGTTTAAGTAATAGGGAATGTGTTTGAATAATTGTTGAATGATTGGCATTGGTGTTGGTTTGATAGGTACCTTGCCAAATCCTCAAGAAAACATCTTGAACTTAAAGGAAATCAAGGACCAAGTACCAAAAAGGTAGCATTGAATTACACTATGATTGTTTTCTTGCTTACATTGATGTGTTAATGTGAATGTGTGCACTGTATGCCATGATGTGACTAAGCTTTATTGCAAATGTTAATTGCAATGTTTGAATTATGTTGCCTTGGCATTATGTCCATTGAATATGTGTATGATAGCTTACTTTCCATGGCATAAAAGCATGAACATATGAACAAGATAAATGCACAAAAGCATGATAATTGTGATTCTGTTCTACTGGGATTTCTTTGAAATCTCACTCTTATGTTTAACACCACCTAGTAGGGAGTTCAAGCAAGGGCAAAGGCAAAGAAATTGTCCCGGAGACCTAATGAACAATTAATGTACCCTAGTGTAAATTTTTGGAACTTGTTATGTAATATTATGACTTTGGAAATGTTTGTTGGATAATAGCTCCTAAGGGGAGCCAAGCATGTATGTCTATGTTTAATCATGTGAAAGCATAGTAGAATGTATGTTCAAGCTTGTATTAAGCCTCAAATAATTAAGGATGGGTAAAAGGTTATGAAAGAGTCATTACAAAGGTAATTAGGGGATAACCTTTGACTAAAAAGGACCAAACTTGGTGCATACAAAATAAATAGCAAGTGTTCGAATCTGGATTTGAAATTTGGCATACTAATAGATCACATTTTTAGCTTTAAATCAAGTAGTATATCATTAAATTTGGAATTTTGTAGAAAGAGTTATGCCCTTTCGAAGTTAGATAAAAATACTGGGAATTTCAGAATTTTCCAAAGGAACAGTACATAATTGCGTTGAAACTAGCATTGATCTGTGAGAAATTGATACCTGTGAACATTTTTCCTATGTAGAGCATTTCATAAGCTTCATGTAAGACTTGGAACCACTCTATTCTAATTTTTCTACATTTAGTTATGATTTTTCAAAGTTGACCTGATTTTTAAGGGTTACATGAATAGTAACCGAAATCAAAATTTTAAATCTTGGTTTTTACCTACTTTGAGCATCGTGTAACGATTCCAAATAGTTCTAAAGGACATATAATGGGGTTTAAAATGAAGGTGTGACATCTGCTTTCGCCGCGACGAACCCTTCTGGAAAATTTTGAAACTTACACTTTTTGCTTCTTTTACTGTGCATACATACTCATACTCACCCATACACTTGCATACTATTCCATACACTTGCATTCATCACATTGCATGCTTTTAGTTGACTTTGTGTGCTGCAAGTCAATTTTGTTTGCTCTTTCTCTTGTGACTTTTATCTTGCATGCCACAGAAAACAAAACTTGTGCCCTATAACCCTGAGATTGAGAGAAGACTCAAAGAGATAAGAAGAGAGAAAAGAATTGAGGGGACAAGTGAGTTGGTGATTGAGCAAGAGAATATTTCTGTGGAATCTAGCCTATCTAGTAGTGAGAGTGAGCCTACTGACCAAGAGATAATGGCTGAATTACCACAAAACCAACCTAATCCTAACCCCATTGCCAACCAAGTGAGGAATAGAGGCAATGGAGGGAATGGAGAACAAGAAAGAGTAGGAGAAAATAATGGAAACCCTAGGAGAAGAACAATTAGAGAAGCCACAACTTCTGATGTAAATTTTGACCCTTTTACTGTGGCTTGTCCAAATTTTGAAGTTAACTTTGAGATTAAAGGTTTATTGATTAACTCTCTTCCCCAATTTCATGGCTTGACAGGAGAAGACCCATACCTCCATTTGCAATCTCTTTCCATGATTTGTCAAAGTATGAAGCCTGTGTGAGCATCATTGGACCAAGTGCTATGGAAGGTTTTTCATCTATCCTTGGAAGGAAAAGCTAGGGAATGGTACATGAGCCTCCCAAGACATGTAGCTGATGCATACCACAGTTGGGGGAACTTAAGGAAGGCATTTCTGGAGAAATACTTTCTGGCTTCTCATACTTCATCAATAAGGAAGGAGATTTATTCTGCCAAGCAAGACTATGACGAATCTCTCTATGATTACTGGAATAGATTATGACGAATCTCTCTATGATTACTGGAATAGATTTCAGGACCTACTTTCAAGATGCCCACATCATCAAATTCCGGATGAACAACTGGTGCAGTACTTCTATGATGGGTTGAAGAACCAAGAGAAGGGTATGTTGGATGCTGCATCGGGAGGATCTTTGATAGACTCCACTGCTGAGGAGGCTTGGGATTTGATAAAGAAGATGGCCCTGAATCATCAACAACATGGTGTGAGAGATACTAGAGGAGTGCATGAGGTGGGAGCTGCTTCGGTGCACAGTAGGAGAATTGACGCTTTGGAATCAAAAGTAGATTCTTTGGGAAGCCAAGTGACATCTCAGTTGTCTTTGATCACTGCTGAATTGAAGAATATGAGTGTGCATTGCCCATCCGCTCCTATGGACATTACAGCGCCTAGTTGTGAAACATGTGGATCAGTCATGCATATTTCTAGCGTTTGTCCAGGCCGCTATGAGGAAGTGTCCGCAGTCTTCCAAGGCCGTCCAAATCAAAAATAGGACCCCTACTCCAACACTTACATCGAGAGATGGAAAGAAAACCCTCGACTGGGCTGGAGGAATGATGATAGTAGACCTCCAAATAGATTTCAGAAGAGTGGAGGAGCTGGTCTGTCACACCCTGATAATCTTATTCTAATTGATAAATGACTTGGGATTGACTAAGGCCAAATAGTATAGTATACTGGTAGAGGATCCAGGCTATGAAGAAAAATCAGGATAGGGACATAACGGTCATTTTTGAAAAGATCGGTTAAGAAAGGGCAGTATTGGAAATAATGTCCAAAATTCCTGAAAATTCCTAGAAAATCATGAAAAATAGAAAGGAGGGTACAAAATAATGTTTGAGGCTTAGAAGATGAATATAGGATTAAAAATAATTTATCAGGGAATTATTTGTAATTATTGGAATTTTTAGTTAATTAAGGAAAATTAGCCAATTTTTCATTATTTAAAATATATAGAGGCCTCAAAAATTCAAGGAAAAATAGGGATAAATTATGTGACATATTATCCTAATTTATAAAATTACTTCCCACCTTTGGATGTGCAGAGATTAGCTTAAAGAATATTTATTACCGAATTATTATCGGTAGAATAGTGATTTTTGACAGAGAAAAATTTAGAAAATTATAGAGGGAGGTAAAACTTGAGAAAAATCATGGAATACCCTTGGAATGAGGGGAATTTAATGAGGTGTTGAAATCAACATTTTGTGATAGTAAATTGGACAGAATTGTTGGAAAATCGGACCGAAAATACACAAATAATCAGTGGATTGCACCGAATATTGGATTAGTCATTTTTCTCCCAATATTTAGAGTAATATTTTGGCCAAAAATAAAGGGGGAGGACAAAGTTGAAATTTTCCAAATTGTTCAAGGGCATAAAGGGAAATAAGAGACAAAACATTAAAATAATATTTTATTTCCACATGAAAATCACATGGTGATTAGGTGTCCATCCATGTGTCAATTTCTTATGGTGTGTGCCCTAGGATTTGTCCATGTGTAAAGTGGGAAAAAATGGATGGCCGAGATCGCATCTTTTTCCCGAAGGGCATTTTTGGAATTTTGAAAAATCAAAGCCTATAAATACCCCTCCTTCCATGAATAATTCAGCCAAAGTGGTTTGGTAGTGAGGGAATGTTGTGTTCTTGAGTTCTAGGAGAGCGAAAGGAAGAAAGAAGAGAGAGAAAGGGAGAAAGCAAGCTTAGACACCTCTTGAAAGAGAGCCTTTCTGTCGTTCGCCTTGGGGTTCTCAATCAAAATTTAATCCAAGCTATGCAGTATAGTGCAAACTCGGGTCGTTTCACTTTTGGGAGCCTTTATTAATTACCTAAGCTAGAATAAATGCCATGCAATGCAATGAAATGGGGTTTTGGGTTTTTAAGACTTAAATGAATGGTGCCTAAACTAAATGCAATGAAAACAAACCTAAGATACTATATTTTTGGTGTTTTAAGATAACAATGATGGAATGGAAATGAATGATAGGAAATCTCTTGAAAATGGCTTTGATGGCAATCATAGTTCACTTAAAATATTGGGAGTTTCACAAATCATTAGGTCTTCTTAATAAGAACCTCATTAACTCAATGAGTCCAAAGCTTTCATTAATGAACTCATTAATGAAAGCTTTGTTTAGCTTCCCTAATGTGTAAATTTGGAATGATCATATAATTGGCTTAATGTAACACACAATCAACTCAGTACCCAAACACAACCATGCAAGATAGGAGAGAATAATAAGAGTTACAATAAGCATATATGCAACCACATATATTTAAGCACAAAGTTCAACATCAATCAATCCAAATTACAAATGTAATCATTAACCAATAATTACAGTATCAGTCCCAAGTTCCTAACTAAGAAATTACAACTCCTAGACCTAGAAAGCCATAAATCATAGCTAAAAATTGCAAACTGAAACTAAACTCCCCTTTGAAGCTTAGGAACTCAAGCCACACCACCATTCTTCAAGAGTTGATAAACCCTAGCCCTCCATAGCTTCAAGAAAAGCTCCAATTGAAGTGAATCCGTCGGCCATGGTAGCTGGGAGTGGAAGGAATTGAGATGGAGTGAATGAAAGATGAAGGAAATGGATGGGGAAGAAGATGGAGATGGAGAGGCAAGAGGATGGGAGAATAGAGGTGTTGGAGATGATAGAATGGAGTGATAGGTCGAAAATAGGGTTTCTAAGGGCTTTTAGGGTCAATTTGGGTCGGATCATATGAGTAGAGGGTCCATTTTTGCGTTCTGGATCCGAATCTGACGTTACTGATACGAAGAGGTTCGCCGCGGCGAACTCAAAAGTTGGCCGCGGCGAACTATTCCAGAGAGGTATTCTAGTGAGATTTTGAAAGTTGGCCCCGGCGAACTCAAAAGTTGGCCCCGGCGAACTATTCCAGAATAGCCACTGATGCACATTTTCAGACTTTTTGCCACAGCACAGCATTTTCTTGGAAACTCTCATGTTGTGTAATGCTTTGGTCTTCAATCTTGGCTCTAATTCTCAAGTGTCCTACAATAAAAAGCAACAATTTGAAGTATCAATTGTCCTAGAAATCAATTGAATACAATTAATAACCAATTATGACAATTTTACCCTCAAAAAGACACTAACTCAAAGTAAGGACTCTTAATCTAAATTAAGCACAATTATCATTAAAAGGAGCCAAAATCTATGATAAATACCCTTAAAATGATATGAAATAACATAGAATAATTGGGCTAAATCACCTCTAATCGCCGATTAAGAGCTAATTAAGGTACGTTTACCTCCCTAAGTGTTAATTATTTTTAGTTAATTATTTATTTGAGGAAGATTAGGATTAGTTACCTTGATTAATTATGGTTTAGTGGTAGCTAAGATTAATCATGTTATTTGATTAAAGATTAGTAAGTAATTAAGGTTAGCTGCCTTGATTAATTAGTAATTAGTGATTAGTTATGCTAATTGAAGAATGATTAATTATGATTAATCATGTTGATTAAGGAATGATTAAAGGTTAATCATGTTGATTAGAGGATGATTAATGGTTAATCCGTAAGGGATTAGTGACTTAATCTTAGAAGATTATGTTGTACTAATGACTATGTGACTTGAGGACCTTAATTAAATATTGGATTAAGGACTAAGGCTTAGTGATTAACCAAGAAAGCATGATTAATCATGGATTAAGGAAGAATTCCAAGACCTTAACTGAGGATTAAGGCTTGGTCAAACCAAAGTCAAAGGTTTAGGAAAGGTAAACAGAAATTATAAATTGAAAGGCACAAGGGTAGCATTATATAGAGAAAGAATTGTATACTGGATATGGAATTTACCATACCCTTACTGTATGGTTGATAGGCAATTTTCTGGAAACCTAGGAGGATCTCAAGCAAGGAAACAAGGAGGAAACATTAAGCGTGGAACTGAGGTAGCGTGAACTTGCAATTATTTTGTTGACCTGCATTTGGTGTTTCTGCTATGAGTGTTTATGTGCCATGAGAATGTTTATGCCCAGATGATGTGAACTCCTTGCAAGGTATGCCTTGGCTCTTGCATGATTGAGTTTTGACTAGAATGATTATATGCTCCATGATATGATGACATGGATACAGAATGGTTATGGCATGGCATAAAGACTAGCAATGTTATTTTACTGCATGTAACATGACATCTTATGCATGTTGACTTGATGGTTGTATGTTCAATGCTACTGGGATTTCTATGAAATCTCATTCCTCCTATAACATGGTATTCTAGGTGCTACTACTTCCAAGGAGAAGGGAAAAGAAATAATCATGGCTTGAGGAAGCTATTAGTTATGTACTGTATTATATGGTTTTGAACCTTTCCCTTTCAAGCCATGTAAGCATATTCTGATCTTGAATACATGATATGATGACCTTTTGAAATGTATATTAATGGTAGAACACCTTTATATGTGATTAAGGTATGCTTATAGTGAAAAACGAAATGGTGCTAGAATTAGTGAAAAAGGGGATAAAAATGGTCTAGATTTGACCAAACTTTGACCAATGAAGACCCTAGTCAAATGGTTGAATTTTTCTCTGAAATTTTGCATGCAAATAGATCTTATTTTTCCCTTTAAAATGAGTGGTAAAGCGTCACAATCGGAGCTCTGTACAAGAAGTTATGCCTTTTCGAAGTTAGGCAAAAATCCTAGAAAATAGAAAAATGACCAAATAAACAGTACTTTTTGAAATTTAAATCGGATACGTTTCTGATTAAAGTGGAACCTGAGGTCATTTTTCCTTGATAGATGATGTTAGGAGCTTCGAGTGAAACTTGGAACGACCTTGTTTCGATTTTTCTAGAATTAGTTATGATTTTCCAAAGTTATACCAAGTTTAAGGTTACAGTGAATAGTAATGTGGGAAAAGAAATTTTCAAATTCAGGTTTTTCAACCCAGTAACCTTAAATTGCGCTTCTGAATATCTTAACTTGGTACAATATAAGGTCGTAAATGTAAGGTGTTACATGGTCCATCTTCAAACCAGTTCCAAAACCAATCTCAAGCCCTAACTGTCCCACCTAAGGATGAAACTAATCAACTCCTACAAAATATGATGACCTTAATGAAGGAAGAAAGGACTGTTAATGCTACTCAGTTCAACTCCTTAGCTTCACTAATTCAACAAGACTCATCCAAGAATGATGCTAGATTTAGTGCTTTGGAAAAGAGGATGGAGCAATGGGAGACTAAATCTGAGAACATCAACTCCTATGTAACTCAGTTGTCCAACAACATGAGTAAGCAACAAGCAAGGAGCAGTGGCGCAATTCCCTCCAACACTGTTATCAATCCTAAGGGCTTAAATGCTATTACCCTTAGGAGTGGGAAGCAAGTAAAATTCAGAGAAGAGGAGGATGAAGTTATAGATGAGGAGATCTTATGTGATGAGCTGCCACAAGCACCTACAAAAGTGAAGCATTCTAAAAGCTCCAAGGAGAAGAGGCTAAAGCTGAAAGAAGCCTCAAAGGAACATGATGGCAAGGAGACAACTGTGGAATCTGAGCCAAGTAAGCATAGAGCCGATAAGCTGAATGATAAAGAGGTAAATCTCAAGGACCTTTCTTTTCCTAATTCGTACTTGATAAGCAAAAGGAAGACTAAAACTAAGTATGAAAAAGATATTATTGATTTTTTTAGTAGAGTGGAAGTTAATATTCCTTTGCTTGATCTTGTTAAGAGGGTTCCTGCTTATGCTAAATACCTTAAAGACTTGTGCACCCATAAATACCTTATTATTTAGCCACCACCTACATTTCTATCATCATCTTCTCTCATCTCTCCCACAAAAACCCTAATCCTCCATCTCCATCTCTTTCACCTTCCATTTTTCCTGCACTTCTTCTTCATCCATTTTCATTTCCTTCAGTTGCTACTGTTATGGCTAAAGATCTACCTCTGGTTAGAGCTAATTCCAAGGCTATGATGAGCTAAGCTTTTCAACTCTTGAAGATGGTAGAGTAGCATGAGTTCCCAAGCTTCAAAGGGGAGTTTTAGTTTTAATCTTTGGTTTCTAGCTATGTGTTTATAATTTCCTAGGTATAGGAGTTGTAAAGTCTTAGTTAGGCACTTTTATTAATTCTGTAATCAATGGTTACTGATTAGCTTTTGTAATTTGGATTGATTTATGTTGAACTATGAGCTTAAATATATGTAGTTGCATATATGCTTAGTGTAACTCTCATGATTCTCTCCTATCTTGCATGGTTGTGTTTGGGTACTGAGTTGATTGTGTGTTACATTGAGCCAATTGCATGATCATTCCAAATTTACACATTAGGGAAGCTAAACAAAGTTTTCATTAATGAGTTCATTAATGAAAGCTTTGGACTTATTGAGTTAATGAGGTTCTTTTTGAGAAAACCTAATGGATTTTGAAGCTCCCAGTATTTTAAGTGAACCATGATTGCCAACAAAACCATTTTCAAGAGATTTCCTATCAATCACTTTCATTACATCATTATTATCTTAAAAACTCCAAAAACATAGTATCTTAGATTTGTTTTCATTGCATTCAATTTTGGCACATTTCATTAAATGTTAAAAACCTAAAAACCCCTTTGCATTACTTTGCATAGCATTTAGTCTAACTTAGGTAATTAATTAAGGCTCCCAAAAGAGAAACGACCCGAGTTTGCATTATACTGCATAGCTTGGATTTATTTTTGAGTGAGAACCCCAAAGCGAACGATAAAAAAAAAAGGCTCTCTTCAAGATGACCAGGGCCCTAAAGGTCAACTTCCATCGAGAGTATAAATGGGCTTTCTAGGAGAACACTATTCCTGCCACAATCTTCTGGTGTTGCTGCTACTGCTCTTACTAATGCTGAAATAGGAGAAGCTAATGTCCAAGCAGGAGAAGATGTCGAGGTTGAAGAAGAAAGAAGAGTGGAGGACGATTGAAACCTTTGCTGCTAGAAGCTTTTTGCTTTTTGCTTTGTTTCTGTGTTTTTCTTTTTTTTTTTTGTTGCTTTGTCCTATAATCCCAGTACTTAAAGGCTACATTTCTTTTGTATGTTAACTTTTTTGCAATGAATGGTTGGTTTACTTTGTTCTTTTGTGGCTGCTGTAATTCTTTTTCCCTTTTCTGTTGACAGTGAAAACACTGTCAAGTCTAAGTGTGGGGGAGGAATTCATTTCACTTTGTTGCATCATTTCTGTGGTTGTTTCAGAATTTTTGGCAAAATTTTTTTTGAAAATCCAATCTTTCATCATTATTATTTGGCTTTGAATTGATTGTAGATGGTGAATTGCTGTGAATTAGATCATTTGATGCTTGCTAAAAGGGTTTTTACTTGTTAATTATGGCCATAGTTTGAAATTTTTTTGGCATTAGTAGTTTCTGTGACTTCAGGTCGCGACCTCACTGCTTTAGGTCACGACTTGAAGAGTGACTTTGGCTAGGGAGGGCTCTTTGTGATTTTGCGTCGCGACCTCATATGATCTCAAGTTGTGACCTTATTC
The DNA here is from genome assembly GCF_004799145.2 of Neltuma alba. Taxonomy (NCBI): domain Eukaryota; kingdom Viridiplantae; phylum Streptophyta; class Magnoliopsida; order Fabales; family Fabaceae; genus Neltuma; species Neltuma alba. The sequence goes on along the minus strand of NW_021632304.1, from coordinate 35,494 downwards.
CCCTTTCCTAACTTGGTGCCTCTGTGCATCAGGTCCCAACCTCATTGTATTCAGGTCATGACCTGGACCCTTTTACTGCGCACCGTTACCTTCTCTCTGCTTTTTGGCATTGCTGTGTAGGAGGAACCTTTCTAAGCTACATTTGTATCCTTTTCAAGCAAACCTTTGCCTTTTTCATATACCCTTATTGCATCAAACAGTTTTTCTTGAAAATCATGCCATCCTTGGACTTTTAAGCATACTGGATTTCAAAAATGATTTTTTTCTAAAGACTTTATAGTCACTTTTGGGATTCAAGTATGTTCTTAAGTGATTATCTTAATCTTTTTAATCCTCATCTCATGGGTTGCTTTTGTGATAAGTGTCTTAATGCCTTATGATTAGTGCATATTGATTGAACTTCTTGTATGAGCAATTGAGATGTGAAACTCATGTTCGGAGGATATTCTTGAGCCTTGATTCCTATATTGAGTGATTATTCATGTGGTTTACATTCTCTAGGACTTGTTTTAGCTCTTGGTCAAAATTACATGTGCATTTATGATTTTGAATATGATGGAGGCATTCTTTTCTAACCTTTCTACTGAAACACAACCCACAACTATTTATCTGTTGCTTGACAATTTTTTTTTGAGCCTGCACTTCCTTCATTTTGTCTACAATTTTGAGTGTTTTGAACAATGATGTTAATTGAGTTGAATCTGTCTCGACAATTACTATTTCTTGGTCTTCATCAGTCTTAATTGGGAATTTTACTTTTATTTCAGTTTGAAAAAAAACAAAAAACAAAAAAAAACACAAGAGTAAAGAAATACTCCTTATATATACATAAGCTATCACAGCAAAATGAAGTTGAACAAAGTATTCCCTTGGTGATAGAAGATTGGGATCTGAACTTCCTTGACTAAAAATAGATGTTATTTAACTCACATTTCTTTAATTCTTGACACTCGATTTCACCATTTTTTATTCCATTTAGCCTTTCCATCACTATAACCCCAAAAGTCCTCTTGATTCTTTGCATGGATACTGAATAATAGTGGAGATTTTAGGGTCATTACAAGCTTATGGTAGAATGTTTGCTACTTAGATAGTTGAGAGAAAAGAACCCCAATGAGGAGAGATGAGTGATTCAGACACTTATACCTTGTGAGCAAATTTCTGTTGTTCATGCATTTTGAGTCAATTGTACCTTGTATCTGATTACTTGGCATTGTTCATGTTATCATTCTTGTGTTCCTAAAAAGAGGTTGATCGATTAGCTCTTAAGATCACTTTTGAACATGCTAGTCTCTCTAATTGTAGCTGTACTTTCTTTAGAATGATTCAAGTCTTTGTCCAGAAGTACAAAGGTTTAAGTATGAGGGAGTGATAGAAACCAATCTTTCTACAGTTTTCTCAAGTGTTTTCTAATGTTTTGCAACAATTTTACCCTCATTATGCGTGCATTTATATCCATTTGATTACATTGAGTCATGCATTGCATTTTACTGTTTAAGGGGTAAAAATGGTCATTTTTCTCTTCTAAATTTTAATTACCTTGATCTGTAATCAGTTGGTCTTTACAAAGCTCTTTGTTGTGATTTTTAGGCAATTGGAAAAAGACCCAAGAATCATGATAGAGCATGGATGGAGCCAAAATGTTACAAGAACCAAAACACAAAAGCTAGGAGTGTTCTGCCTATCCAGGTCATGACATGGACTACTCAGGTCACGACCTAGATGCCTGTGAGTGAAATTATGCATTTTAGACCCAAGTCAAGACAAGAGCTCTCTGTCTTCCCAGGTCACGACATAGAACCTATTAGGTCACGACCTGACCCCCTCAAGTCACGACCATACATTCCTGAGGTCACGACCACACATTCCTGAGGTCACGACCTGAGTACGTTAAGTGAAGCTGTGCGTTTTGGAATAGGTTACTGAGCTTCTGTACCTAAGGGGGGCAGCCACCACGGAAGGACACTCTTCCATTCTGCAGATTTGTACAAGGTTGAGCCACTATCATTTCCTCTCAAGTCTCCATTCATCCTACACCCAAAACTTCCATTTTTCTTCATCTCTTTATCATTTTATGAGATTTTGGACCGATCAAACCATTCCAACACCCTTCTTATCCATTTTTCCAACTTCATTTTTAGTTCCAACCATGGCTATTCATTTCAGGAGCGATTGCGATTGGTTTTGAGGCATGAGAGGCTAAATCCCTTAGACTCTTGGTGACGGAGAACGAAGCTTGAGCTCAGAGATCTAATTGGGAAGTTTTCTTTCTGTTACACCTTACTATCGTATCGTCTTAGGGTCCAATAAAAACCATTTTAGACCATATTGGATGGTCTTAGGCTCAATTTTATCTCAAAAACGCTAATTTTCAGATTTTCACTATTCATCGAGTAAAAATCCAGTTTTCTGGCCCAACTTCAAAAATTCATAACCTAATCTAGAAAAATCAAAATAGAGTGGTTCAAAATTCTACAAAAAGCTCTTTGAATTCTCTTTTAGGGAAAAATAGTCTTGTGAATCAATTCCATTGGAAAGATTGTCCGATGTTTATGAAAGTCACCTCTGTCTATTAGGCAAAAAACCCTTTTTCCAGATTCTGAACCTTAAATTTGAAAAAACATTAAACAATGTGTAGTTGGCCATTTTTAATGTGTTAGCAATCAAAATGAAGCTAAGAATGTGATCTACAAACATGTCAAATTTCTATTCAACATGTTTGGGAACTTAATCAAAACGTCGCTTAAAGGTGACGATGTCAGTGAATTTACACCACTGCCCAGCATAATATTACATATTCCAAAAGTCCACAAATTTTTATGATATGATACCATAATTTAACCTTCAATTTGCAGATTGACCTTGGATGTCTCAGGCCCTAAAATGTTAGATTGCATCTGGGGAGTGAGATTTCATTGAAATCCCAATAGTAAATTAACCAACTATAGCATCAACAAGCATCATCATTATGCATCACTACATTAACTACTATTGGTGAACTAGCATGCTTATCATTTGGCCAACTCAATCATACAAAGGCCAAAGCAAAGTACAAAGAGCAGCCACATCACAATCAAGAAAGTTCATCCACATAATAGCAATTAATCATGCAATAATCAACAATGCCAAGCTAATGTTAGTAGTTAGGTTCAACTTGCTATCTTGCTCCAAAAGCTTGAGTTTTCTTTGTTTCTCTTCCTTTCCTTCAGAAATGTCTAACCCTAGCATGGCAATCCGCCAAAAAGGGTAGCAAGAATCATTAACCAAACCAAGTAAAAGAAAGAACACAACTTAAACATAACTCTTGCTCCTTAAAGCTTCCACCTTTGTTCTTTCATTTATGACCTTTGTTTTCCATAAACCCTAAAATTGCGTCTTGACTTAATCCCACACGATTTTTCATGTAGATTCCAAATATGTGCTTAGATTTGAGAAAATAAAATCCCTCCTTTCAGTTCTTTCTTGACCGAACCAAAGGGGTTCTTTAACCAAAAATTACAACTTTGATTTTTAATGCTTCCAACACTTGTTCTTTAGGTTTATCCTACACCATTTTTCATTTTGAGCACAAGGAAGCATTAATTTTTCAAAACAAATTTCCCTCTTTGTCTCAAAATTAATTATTCAATAATTAAATAAAAAGGAAAACTAATTTCCTTCTCTTTAGGGTTTTTCCACTTTTCAAAGGTATTGGGAAAAATCTTGGATACTTGTGTAACATCCAAACTTTTGGACCTAGGAGTACCAGAAATAGCTTGAATTGGATAGGCTACCAGACCCCTTTTGAGCAGAAGTCCCAAAGATGAGAAAGGAACTTAAAGCAGTTTTAGGGACTAAATTGTAAAGTGAAAGTTTTAAGGGGCTAAAGTGTAATCAAAGTTAGAGGCTCCAGTAAAGTCTCAAAGGCCCAGAGAGAGAAAAGAGGCTAGATACAGGCCAAAGGTTAAGTTAGAAACCTCAAAGAGAGTATTGTATGAAAGTAAGTCCAAGCAGGGACTAAACCGAAAATTCAGAAAATTATGACTAACAGGGGTAAAAATGGAAGAGTATACAGAGAATTTCAAGAAAATCCCAAAAAATGGGAAATAATACTCTAAGACTCTTCTGTTAAGAGAAAAGGCAAAAATACTCCTAAGACAGCTTAAATGGAATTTATGAGGTTATGGACGGTAAAAAATATACCATTTGAGGTAATTATTTGAGATAGCAAGAGACCTCAAAAATACATACAAAAATGAGATTAAATGGTTGAAAGGTTTTGCTAATTTATAAAATTGGTCCCGCAATCAAAAGGCCAATGGAATGACTTTAATAAATTAAAGAGCCGATTATGCTAATAAAAGGGTATTTTAGTAAATGAATTTTTATGCAAGGCTTAAGGAAGTGTTATGACCTAAGAAAATTCATAGATATTTTCTAAAATTAAAGAGAATTTATAGAGTGGATAGAAGAATTTTTTGAGTTCCGAAAGGCCATAAAAGAAGTCAGAGAAATGTGGGCCAAGTAAAATAAAAGGAAACTTAGGGAACAAGTTTTGATCCAATGGCTAGGATCTAATCTCCCTTCTCCCCCACCATATTTGTGACACTTGGCATCTTCTAGAAGAATGAGGTAAGGATGATGCAAGAAGATGATGCAATAATGATGTAAAAGTCAACTAAAATTCTAAGATTGCCCTTACTCTTTCTATTAGCCACCAAGGGCATTTTGGTCCATTCAAGCCAAAGTTTTGGCTATAAATATCCCACCTTGCAAGAGAATTTTGGCAGCCATTTGTAGAGGAAAAACTCTGACAAAATTTAGAGAGAAAAATGTAGGGGTGAAGGCCAAGAAGATGGAACAAGATTCAAGCTTCAAGATCAAGGTATGTGATGGTTGCAGCATCTGATTTGATGCCTATTTCGAATAAGTTACTCTTTGTATCTAATTCTGAAATTTTGTATGATTAAAGTACACTCTATAAACTTTAAATCCATGGGTATAAGACTTCATTTGGATATGTGTACGATTTATGGTGATTTTTCAAAGTTAGGGTTCGAAATCTGGAAACAGTGTTTAACCTTTGGAAGAGTGTTGATTTCCGTACAATTCCGGTACTGTTCAGCATAGAATTGGTTCCTGAAACTATTTTTCTTCTAAATTTAACTTAAGGTACTTTCAGTGAGACTTGGAACCACTCAATTTTGATTTTTCTAGAATTAATTATGAATTTTCAAAGTTGAGCAAAAATTCTGGAATTTTTGCGTGAACAATACCCCCAAAGCAAAATTTTCAGATTTGATCTTCTTGAATCTAAGGCCATCTAAAGTGGTCCTAATTGACAAGAAATAGATCTTGAGGATAGAAAATGATGAGATTTATGTTAGAAAAGCTATAAAGAAAACCCTAAAAGCAAGAGAAAGGGTTGAGGTTCAAGAGAGATAGTCTTGAATATTATGTAATCTAGTGGTTCTAATGGATTGTATGATCATTATGACTATGTTTAGGACCTTAGAACATCCAAGAGGATATTTTGGTGATGTTAATTGAATGTCCACATGGTTGGAAAGTCAAGGGAGTCAAAGGAAAAGTAAGAGGAAAGCTTGAGGTGCAAGGTAGTGAACATACCTATTGTCATTGCTTGATGTTGTATGCTTGTGTGTTGCTGTGTACATGTTATTTGAATCTTATTGTGACATGTTTTAGCTACTGTAATTGCTATTCATGATGAGTAGATTATGTCTCCATGGCCATGCATCAAGAAGTTAGCTTTGAGCATGCTAATATGTCACTAATTAACAAGAGAATAAACAAGTTGCGTGTAGTGCATTAGCATCCATCTAGCATAATTAATATGGTATTGTTTGCTACTGAGATTCTCCCGAATCTCACCCCTCCCTAACCAACCATTTAGATCAATCAATGATGGGTAATAATGGCATAAGAAGCAAGGAGAAGAAAGTGGAGAATTATTGATGTTAATGAATGATATTATTATTCAATGTGTAATTCTACTATTATGTAATTTATGTTATGGATGCCTATAATGTCATGTATTTAATTATAATATTTATGGCATGAATGAGAAAGAGTAAGCTCATGTTATGTATGCCAAAGAAATAAAAAGAATTAAAGTAAAGAGATGTTAAGGGATAAAACGCAGGTCCTAAAGCAGTGAGTTTGTAGCTCTAGTTTGACCTACCAAACGAATGAGTTAAGTTATGAGATTTGGCAGACTCATAGTACACATCCCAAGCATTAAAATGAGAGGTAGACCACCTCAACTGGATATGTACACAAGGAGATACGAATTTTCAAAGTTGAGGCATAGAATCTGAAAGTTTCAGATTTTACGAAATAAACAGTAATATTTATTGATTAAACTATATGAATTGGGCAAAGATAAGTCTAATTGGATATTTTTCCTTTAAAGAGAATCAAGATAGCTTTTTGTATAATCTTAGAACACCCCAATACAATTTTTATGGAATTAGTTATGAATTTCTGAAGTTGGACCTGTAATCTGGAACTTAAACAGTGAATAGTAACCCGAGTAATTATGTTGAAATTTTAAATCCGCAGGCTTGTGTCATGATCTGCTTGAACCATAACACTTACGAATGCGTACTCTGAGGGGTTAAAGGTAGGACATTTCAACATGAGGGTCTTCATTTAATTCCATAATCTCTTATAATTTCTTAGGATATCATAGGAATTTTCTTAGAATTTTATTCTCCTTAAAAATATTTATTTGGAATTTTCCAAATAAAATCCCTTAAATTGGCTTAAATCACCCTTAAATTCTTTTGCAATTTCTCTAAGGGTAATTTGGTCATAAAACTAACTTTATAATCTCATATAATTCTCAAAGGATATTGTCCTTATTTTTCCTTAATTTTCTTAGGCTTGAAAATATTATTCCATAATTATATTTGACCAATTTTCCTTAATTAGTCAAATTTCTATAATTGGCTTGGAAAATCATAATAATTATTTTCCACCAAATTTTTCTATTCCTCCTTATCGTTTTTCATTCTTAATCATTTCGGAATATTTCTTATTCCTAATTACCATAGTACTGGATGTGACATTTCTCCCCCCCAAAATAAATCTCGTCCTCGAAATTTAAAGCATATCTTAATGGAAAAGTTTAGGGTACTTTTCCTTCATCTCGGTCTCCATCTCCCATGTGGCTTCTTCAAAGGAAATACCCTTCCAGACCACCTTAACCAGTGAAATCTACTTGTTCTCAGTTGCTTGATCTTTTGATCAATGATTCGCTCTGGTCTAACCTCAAAAGACAGGTTGTCTCGGAGCATAATGTCATCATAGCTTATGACATGTGTCGGGTCTGGATGGTATTTCTTTAATTGGGAGACATGGAAGACATCATGAATTTGACTTAATTTTGGGAGAAGGGCCAACTTTTAGGCAACTGGTCTAGCTTTAGACAAAATCTGAAATGGTCCAGCATACTTCGGACTTAGCTTCTTGCTTCTCAAGGATCGACCAACTCCCGTTGTTGGTGACACTTTAAGGAAAACGTGATCACCAACTTCGAACTCTAACGGTCTCCTTCTTGTATCTACATAGCTCTTCTGCCTACTCTGAGCCGTTAGAAGTCATTGTTGAATAGCTTTAATTTGTCGGGAATTTTAATCCACTATATCTGGACCAAGGATCTTCTTTCACTAAGCTCTGTCCAACATAAGGGAGATCTACATTTCCTCTCATAGAGTGCCTCGTATGGTGCCGTTCGAATAGTTGAATGGAAACTATTATTGTAGGAAAATTTGGCTAACAATAAGTATGTATCCCAATTACCATCGAAATCCAAAACGCAAGCATGTAACATATCTTCCAATGTTTGAATCGTTCGTTCCGTCTGCCCATCTGTCTGGGGATGGTAGCCTGTGCTGAATCTGAGAGTAGTGTCCATTTCTTTCTGTAGGGACCTCCAAAACTTAGAAGTAAATCTTGGGTCATGGTCCAAAACAATACTGCTTGGAACACCATGCAGCCTAACAACCTCCTTGATGTAAAGCCTTGATAACTTTTCAGGAAAATCTTTAACATTCATAGCGAGAAAGTGTGCGGACTTAGTAAGACCGTCTACTATAACCCATATCGCATTATGTTTAGCCGCTGTCATCAGTAATCCTACTCTGAAATCCATAGATATGCTATCCCATTTCCACTCAGGGGTATCTAGGGGTTCCAACTCTCCTGCAGGCTTTTGATGTTCCATCTTTACTTTCTGGCAAGTGAGACACTTTACCACATATTCCGTCATATCCTTCTTCATTCCAGGCCACCAGAAAAGCTCTCTAACATCATGATACATCTTTATCATTCCTGGATGAAGAGTATACTTGCTCTTATGGGCTTCTGCCAGCATCTTTTCTCTGAGGTTGACTACTTGGGGAATATAGGTTCTTCCTTTAAACTTCAATATCCCCTCCTCTGAAATTTCAAAGTTCTTAGTCTCCCCTCTAGACAATTTCCCTTTGAAAATTTCTGCTAGCTAATCCTGTGACTGTGCTTCTCTAATTCGCTCCTCGAGCAGAGCTGTAAACTGGGTTCTACCTTCATTTCCTTCTACTAACTGTATCTGATATAGAGGACCCCAAATTCTAAAATCCTCTACCAGCTTCTACTCCTTAATCATTAGTGATGCTACCTGCATTGCCTTTCTGCTCAAGGCATCCGCAACTACATTCATTTTGCCTGGATGGTACTTAATCTGGAAATCGAAGTCTTTAAGCAAGTCCATCCATCTTCGTTGTCTGATATTCAATTGTTTTTTATTATAGAGGTACTTGAGGCTCTTGTAGTTGCAAAATAATTCTATTGTTGCTCCGTAGAAATAATGTCTCTATATCTTCAACGCATAAACTATCACTGCCAATTCCAGGTCGTGGGTAAGGTAATTCTCCTCATGAGATTTCAACTAGCGTGAGGCATATGCTACTACCCGCCCTTGCTGCATAAGCACACATCCCAGTCCCTGCTTGCTAGCATCTGCATAAACCACATAAGGTTGTGAAGGATCAGGGAGTACAAGTACGGGAGTAGAGGTGAGCTTCCTCTTCAACTCCTGAAAACTAGCCTCACCCTTATCGTCCCATAAGAACAACTGGTTCTTCTTGGTTAAGTTGGTCAGCGGAAGAGCAATTCGAGAAAAGTCCTGGATGAATCTTCTGTAATACCCTGCTGGTTTGAGGAAACTTCTAATCTCGGTCACCGTCTTAGGTCTCTCCCAATTGAGTACTGCCTCAATCTTACTGGGGTTGACAGCTACTCCCTCTCAAGAAATCACATAGCCGAGAAATCAGACTTCCTCTAGCCAAAACTCACACTTACTAAGTTTGGCCACCAGCTGCTTCTCTTTTGAGGGTATTTAGGACAATTCTCAAATGCGTCTTATGTTCTTCAGGAGACTTGGAATATACTAGGATATCATCAATAAACACTACCATGAATTGATCTAAGTAAGGGCGAAAGATCCTATTCATATAGTCCATGAATATCACAGGTGCATTCGTCAATCCGAACGGCATCACTAAGAACTCATAGTGCCCATGGAGAGTTCTAAACGCAATCTTAGGGGTATTATCAGGTTTAATCTTGAGTTGCTGGTAGCCAGATCTTAAATCAATCTTAGAGAACACACTGGCACCAACTAACTGGTCTAATAGATCATCTATCTTAGGGAGCAGATACTTGTTCTTGACTGTGACTTTGTTCAACTCCCTGTAGTCTATGTACAATCTTAGACTACTATCCTTTTTTTGAATAAATAACACTGAAGCACCCTATGGTGATATGCTTGGTCTAATAAAACCTTTCTCAAGTAATTCCTCTATCTGCTTCTTAAGTTCTGCCATTTCATTTGGAGCCATTCTGTAAGGGGCCTTAGAAATTGGTCCTGCTCCAGGTATGATATCAATCGTGAATCCTACTTCTCGGTCTGGAGGTAGTCCTATGACCTCTATCAGAAACACTTCCTGTAACTCCTTAACAACTGGGATTTCTTCTATCCCCTCTTCCACCTCTACTTGTATCGAGAAGAAAATGAGGAATCCTTGACAACCTTTCTGTAGGCATTTGCCCGCTTGGGCTTCCGTTAAGAAATTCAATCTAAGCTCTGGATTCAACTCTAAATCTCTTGAGGGTAAGATTAGGGTTTTGCTCTTACAGTCCATCAAGATATTATGGGATGATAACCAGTTTAGTCCAATCACCATATCAATTTCATGGAAGGGCATACATATTAAGTCTATAACAGTACAACAGTGCTCATAACAAACTATGCAGTTCAAGCGCGCATCAGATGTAATTACCCTATTCTGTGTTGGTGTGGACACATGTATATCATACGGCAATGTATTCATAATCAAGCCAAGTCTCTTAACACAGACATACAAGATAAAAGAATGACTAGCACCCGAATCAAACATTGCAATCACTGGGGAATTGTTAATTATGATCGTACCCTGGATCATCTCCGAAGACTTCTAGGCTTTTTCCCCTGTGAGGGCAAACACTCGGCCTTGGGTGTGTGGTCGTGTCTTTTCAGTGTTCTGTGGGCATTCTCTCGAGAAATGCCCAAGCTTGCCGCATGTGTAGCAAACATTCTGTCCAGCCATGCATGGTCTGTCACCATGATTCTTGCCACACTTTGTACACTCCTTGCCCTTCGGCAGCTTACCACCTTTCTTATTCTTGCAGTTGTTCTATGGTTGCTTCCTCTTCTTATTTGCATTAGATGAGGTGCCACCCTGACTTCCCTTGTCTTCTCTGGAAGTAGTCTTAACTATCAGATGATGGTTTAAGCTACTTTTTGTGATTCGACAGGCTTCAACTGCCTTGTTAAACTATTCAAATTGTCTAGGAGCAATCATCTCTCTCAAGGACTGTTGTAGCCCTCGAACCATCTTCTCTTTCATCTACCTCTCGTCGTCTCGGTAGCAGAGATAACTTGAGTAATTAGAGAGACAGATAAACTTAGCTAAGTACTCATCAAATGGCTCATCATCTCTTTGCTTTAGGGTCAGAAATTCTGCTTCCCTATCATCCCAGACGGATCTTGGAAAATACTTCTCATAGAACTGCTCCAGGAACACTTCCCAAGTCACCCTCGTGTTCCGAGCATCTAGAAGAATTTTAGTATTCTTCCACCAGTAATCAGCGTCTTTCTCTAGCTTATATATCGCCATTTGAGCTTTTTGCTCTGATAAGCAGTCTAATACATTGAAGATCTTCTCTAGACGGTTAATCCAATCTTCCGCCGCTTGAACATTAAATATTTTGTCAAATGATGGCGGGTTGTCTTTACAGAAGCGAGTCATCCACTGCTGGATGCTGTCGGGGTCTGCTGCTGGCATTGCTGGTCTAGGCAATTGTTCTGATGCTTATGCTGTGGAGACTTCTTCCTCTAGTTGCCTCCTGTCAAGGTTAGCCATTGTCGCTGTTACTGCTACGGCTATTGCTACATCTCTCTCTTATTCCTGGCGAGCTTGTGCTGCCCTCATCTTTTCGATGGTCTTTTGTTGATGCTAAGACAATCCAAAATTATTACAGTGGATCGGGAGAGACCCTTGCATCCTAAACTGGGGTTCTCTTTGGCGAAGGGTTTCGTCGGGTTCTAACCATTGTGATTAACTAACCAGATAGCATAACAAGGAACAAGAAGTAAATATTATGCTTGGATTTCATTTAACAAAAGAGGCATACATCATTACACATTTAAGCATCATTCATCAACAATACAGTTCAAAACAAACATATACCCAAGCACTGCCAGCCTAACCTGCTATGGTTAGCTGTACCAAAATACATCCTATGCTAGTAATAGGAGGGTCCTAGTTATCTACAGAAAATGAAAAATAATAAAGCCCTCGAGGCTTTGGATCCAGTCCTCCACATCATCTCCAAGTATGTAGTTTAGGCGGATGATCTCATGGGTCTAGAATGGGGTATTAGGTAGGACCTCTACCATCTCACATAACCAATCAAAAGGTTCCAAGTAAGGGTTGCCTGGTCTATGGGCTTAGTACAACTGTCTCATGCCCTGGAGGTAGTTTAGGTGTACTCTCAGGTTTGCATCCACATCCCTCCTGATGTGAGCCCGAGGAACCTCAACCGGTCACTCAGCTAACCCACACTGTGGATCTCATGACTAGGTAGAGCAAGGGCAGGTACGACTGGTACTGTAGGTGCTACAGGTGTTATAGGAGCTGGGGGTATAACTGGTCCGGTACTAGGTCCGGGAATGTTGCATGGATGCACAACAGGGGTAGCAAGCTATCTGATGGACTGAATGTAAAGGCCTAGGTCTAATGGTTCTTGGTATAGGCCAGTTATAGGATCTATCAGGTCACCGAGTCTGGGAAGGTACAGTAACTGTTCTACAGTGATCCCTAGCAGCTCAGGATAGCACTCGGCGTAGTCATTTGAGCTCATTGACGAATGGCCTGGGCTAGCATCTCCCATAGTCTATTCCACCGGATCCTCTTCTTCGGGGAGACCAATAACGTTAAGATCCAAATCATTGACTGATGGCTCAAATCTAAGGTCCCAGTCCATGGTGTTTTCTATCTTGATTCCGGTGAAGACGTGTCAATTTCTTCCTATCTAACCCCAAAATCTAATGAATAACTTAAGCAGAGCGTTCTATCTTATGTCAGAACCTCCGCTTTGATACCAAAAATATTACACCTTACTATCATATCATATTAGGCTTCAATTAAAACCATTTTAGACCATATTGGATGGTCTTGGGCTCAATTTTATCTCAAAAATGCTAATTTTCGGATTTTCACTGTTCATCAAGTAAAAATCCAGTTTTCTAGCCCAACTTCAAAAATTCATAACTTAATCTAAAAAAATCAAAATGGAGTGGTTCAAAATTCTATAAAAAGATCTTTGAATTCTCTTTCAGGGTAAAATAGTCTTGTGAACAAATTCTATTGAAAAAAGAATCAGGTTTTTGTGAAAGTCACCTCTGTCTATTAGGCAAAAACCCTTTTTCCAGATTCTGAATCTTAATTTTGAAAAATCATTAAAATTCATGTAGTTGGCTATTTTTAATGTGCTAGCTATCAAAATGAAGCGCAGAACATGATATACAAACATGCCAAATTTTGTGATTAAACACATTCAGGAACTTAATCAAAACGTTGCTTAAAAGTGGCGGTGTTAGTGAATTTACAGCACTGCCCAGCATAATATTACATAACCCAAAAGTCCACAAATTTTTGTGGTATGATACCATAATTTAACATTCAATCTGTAGCTTGCCCTTTGATGTTTCAGGCCATAAAATGCTAGATTGTATTTGGGGAATGAGATTTCATTGAAATCCCAATAGCAAATTGACCAACTATAGCATCAACAAGCATCATCATAATGCATAACTACATTAACTACTATTGGTGAACTAGCATACTTATCATTTAGCCAACTCAATCATACAAAGGCCAAAGCAAAGTACAAAGAGCAGCCACATCACAATCAAGAAAGTTCATCCACATAATAGCAATTAATCATGCAATAATCAACAATGCCAAGCTAATGTTAGTAGTTAGGTTCAACTTGCTACCTTGCTCCAAAAGCTTGAGTTTTCTTTGTTTCTCTTCTTTTCCTTCAGAAATGTCAAACCCTAGGATGGCAACCCACTAAAAAGGGTAGCAAGAATCAATAACCAAACCAAGTAAAAGCAAGAACACAACTTAAACATAACTCTTGCTCCTTAAAGCTTCCACCTTTGTTCTTTCATTTATGACTTTTGTCTTCCATAAACCCTAAAATTGCTTCTTGAATTATTCTCGCATGATTTTTTATGTAGATTCCAAATATGTGCTTAGATTTGAGAAAATAAAATTCCTCCTTTCAGTTCTCTCTTCACCGAATCAAAGGGGTTCTTTAACCAAAAATTACAACTTTGATTTTTAATGCTTCCAACACTTGTTCTTTAGGTTTATCCTACACCATTTTTCATTTTGAGCACAATGGAAGCATTAAAACATTGAAAAAATCATCCTAGGGTCCATTTACTATCTTGGCTGAAATGAACCTCAAGAGAAATAACCAAGAAAATGTAAGAATGGCTGATCACCCAAGAGGGGGTGAATTGGGTGTTAATTAAAATTAAAAACCTTTTCGCAATGTAATAAAATTCATAAGAAATTCTAAGTATAAAAACAATGAATCAACATAAGCATAATCATAGTAGTAAAATGGTTTAGCTGAAAATATAAAAAGGTAAGGGAAGAGAAGATGCAAACTGTGATTTATCCTGGTTCGGTCCTCATTGACCTACGTCCAGTCCCCAGGCTCCCCTTGAGATTTTCAATCGACTATCTCCCTTAAGTTTAACATGGGTACTTGAGAACCACTACAACCACAAGTTTGATCCAGGCACTTGTGACACCACTTATAATTCTTAGACTAACCAGTCTATTCAACAGCAACCTCACACCGAGGTAAAAACTCCCCCTTACACACCGTAAGGATACAATCTAATAATGATAATGAAGATTGAATATTTCTTCTCTCAAAGAAGTGATAGATGAATCTTTAGCACGTTTGGTAAACTCTCCTCTCTATCTTACGAATACATATGTTTTAGTTTATGAAGTATAGAGACAGGGAGTTTTCTCTCGGAGCTCTAAATGAGAATATATTGATTCAGCATTTTAGCATTTGATGTTGTAAGCTCAGACTCTTCTCTTCTCTCTTGTTTTGAATGCTCTTCTATTTATAGATGATGCTGGGTACTTGACCGTTGAGCATTTTCTTCCCGATTGGCTCGAAGAATATGACCGTTGAAACTAGCCGTTGGAAGCTTCTGACAAAAGTCGATCTTCACATCATAAATTCATTGTGGCTCTTTACCTAAAATAATCTTTATCAAATCAAGTGATAAGTGTCTGATAATCTTAGAAACAATAAGTTGGAAAATATGGAATCAATCATCAGATATTCAGATATTCAGAAAGTAAGATGAACTTACTTAATCGATACCTTGATTGATAATCCTTTGATCGATCATATTATCGATTAAATATATGAAGAAAAGATATAGCAGATATATGCAATTATCGAATAGATTATGGATCATATGATGATCGAACAAATGATCGATAAATGATGAAACATGTATGCAGCGAGCTTTAAATGGATTATGCAAGGATAATCTTTTTCAAGTTACGTTTGCCTTCGTATCCTTTTAGTAGAGAGTTATGTGTAAAAAGAAGGCTGAGAAAAGCTTAAAGATAAAAAAGATAAAATATTTCGAAATCATCGTGAAATGCTATTATGAAATGAACTTGTACAATGATTGAACAAGTGATCGAACACTTGTTGATCGATCAGGTTATCGATAAACAAAGTGTTATAGAACAGAATTTAAAGCAATAATTTTCGAATACATTATCGATAAATAGATTATGGATAACCTTATCGATAAACAATAAGCAAAAGAATATTCAGTGAAAACACAGGTTAATCGAATAGGTGATCGATTAAGTAATGATCAATCAAGTGATCGATAAAGAGGTTCAATCTTGTATAATCAAAGAACTGATTTATCGATCACATTATGTGAAAAACAAGGTAGAAATGCAAGTGCGATGATCGATCATATTATCGATAATCTGATTATCGATCCGGTGATCGAAGAGCCATGATTTAAAAGCGATGTACCGATGATCGATCATGTGATCGATAATTTACTGATCGATCAGGTGATCGATAAACCTTTTGTTATGAGATAGAGGAAGTTGAACCTTTTTCTGACAGCTTATCGATCAACCAATTATCAATTAAGTGATCGATAATTTACTTAAACAATTCTATCAGTGATCGAATATCTGATCGATTATCCTTTAATCGATAATGTTATCGATTACTTATGCTTTCATATTTTCAAAGATAGATTATAGCTTGAGCACCTTAGAAATGCATGTGAAGATATAAGAGAAGAATTGAAGAGATAGTACCAGGAACTCGATAAAGTGATCGAGTATGTAGTTGCTTGATCAGGCTTGAGTAATATCTGATAATGGCTTTTCACTTTCTCATTTCTTCTAGTGCTTTTACTCAGTAACATGTTTGAGTAGCATGTTGCTTAAGAGCTTAATCGATCAGTGTAGAACTTCTAGTCTTTGCCTCAATAAATTCAAATTCTGATTTAAGCAAAACAAAGGTCAACTTTGAGTGATTATAAATCTTCCAATTCAACTCCAAATTTTGTAAATGACCTATCCCCAAAAAGCTCTTTGAGTCTACTTTCTAATGCAGCAAGAATCACCCCAAATTTCATTGTAGTTACAAAGTTATCTTCATCACAGGGCTGAAGGTCAAAATCAAGGTGTTAATCCTTACTTCAATGTTTCAAACAACATATCTCCCTCATAAGAAACTCTTTGAAATTGATTTTGGTGTCCATGAACCGTGTTCTGAGTGTAGTTTCATATGAATCAAGTTTCACCTCAAAAGGATTTGTTGTTTAAGAGATATTAGAGAAATACAGAACCTATATCAGAGCTGAACGAAGAACAGAGTATAACAGAGTATGTGTTTTATCGATAACTTGATCGATAAGTGGATGATCGATCAAGTGATCGATAAATGCCTATGTAAATCACCTCTGAAGCTTATTTTCCATGTTTATATGAAGGGTGACTCAATATATGATTATATAACTTCCGGTTTGTGCATTTTAGCTTCCGATTGAGCCATTCAAAATTCTGATTGAGCATAGCAACCTTTAACATCAAATCTATGAACTTGAATCTTGATATTTCCATTTGGTCTTGCAAGTTCTTCTTTTCTCAATCTCTCTTCTTCTTCTTCCTCTTGATCATTCTCCACAACTCAAAGTTCAACATAATAACTCCTTTCTTTTCTTGAGGAAACTACACAGGATATTAAAGTATGATAGTTAGTCAAAATATGAGGTAAATAATTTATGCAAACTTTTTGCTCTATTATTTGACATCATCAAAACTAATCATATCTAACAGAAAATACTTCAAAAACAACCTATGACCACTTGCAACCACTAGGAACTAACATGTTTTGAAGTGTTCTAGTAAGTATGATCAACAAAACTTGTTTCCCCACATGATAATCAGTTCATCCAGCACCCAAAGAAGAGAAGAAACAGAAATTTTCAACCATGTAAAGAAAGAAAACAAGACAAGCATCTATTTAGAACCAAGAACTAACCTTGAATCCTTGGTTGTATAATCAAGTTGGTAGCTTTTCCCCTTGTTTCTCTTTGAACTCTCTCTTTTCTCTCTTGGTTCCCTCTTGACCAAACTTAACATCTGAAATTAGGGGGAGATGAGCTTATTTAATGAGCCAAAATATCCTAACCACCATCATAAATAAAATTTCAAGTGTCATTACCAACTTTAATCTTACTTTCTCTTTCATAATTAACTAAATCCAAATGAAATTAATTACCAAAAGTCAAAATCGTCTCCATTTGAGGAATGACACTTAGCAAGTTCAAATCCTCTCTATTAAGGGCTTGACACATGGCTAATTGTGAACCACTTGAATTGCAAGACTCTAGTCTTACTTTATCGATGCACTTTGACTCCGGGTTTAACTTCTTTTATATAATTACAGTATTTTGACCTCTGTAATTATTTTCTGTTAGATCCCTAATTTATTCTCCTTATTTTTATCTTCCCAAATTTCCCTTTTTGTTTCAAAATTAATTTTCCAATAATTAAATAAAAAGGAAAACTAATTTTCTTCTCTTTGGGGTTTTTCTACTTTTCAAAGGTATTGGGAAAAATCTAGGATACTTGATGAAATGCCCTACCTTTAACCTCTCAGAGTATGCATTCGTAAGCATTATGGTTTAAGCAGATCATGACACAAGCCTGCGGATTTAAAATTTCAACATAATTACTCGGGTTACTATTCACTGTTTAACTTCCAGATTACAGGTGCACTTTCAAAAATTCATAACTAATTCCATAAAAATCATATTGAGGTGTTCTAAAATTCTACAGAAAACTATTTTGATGCTCTTTAAGGAAAAAATATCCAATTAGACTTATCCTTGCTCAATTCATACAGTTTAATCAATAAATATTACTGTTCGTTTCATAAAATCTGGAACTTTCAGATTCTATGCTTAATTTTAGAAATTTGTATCTCCTTGTGTACACATCCAATTGAGGTAATCTACCTCTCATTTTAAATCCTGGGATGTGTACTATGTGTCTGCCAAATCTCGTGACTTGACTCGTTCGTTTGATAGGTCAAACTAGAGCTACAAACCCACTGCTTCAGAACCTACGTTTTATCCCTTAACATCTCTTTACTTTAATTCCTTTTATTTCTTTGGCATACATAAGGCTTACTCTTTCCTATTCATGTTCATACACTTCTATTCATGCCATAAGCATTATAATTAATTACATGGCATCATAGGCATCCATAACATAAATTACATAATAGGAGAATTACACATTGAATAATAATATCATTCATTAACATCAATAATTCTCCACTTTCTTCTTCTTGCTTCTCATGCCATTGTTGCCCATCATTGATTGACCTAAATGGTTGGTTAGGGAGGGATGAGATTTGGAGAAATCTCAGTAGCAAACAATACCATATTAATCATGCTAGATGGATGCTAATGCACTACATGCAACTTGCTTTTTCTCTTGTTAGTTAGTGGCATATTAGCATGCTTAAAGCTACCTTCTTGATGCATGGCCATGGAGACATAATCTACTCATCATAAATAGCATTTATAGTAGCCAATACATGTCACAACAACATTCAAACATCATGTATAGCAACACACAAGCATACAATATCAAGCAATGATAATAGGTAAGTTCACTACTTTGCACCTCAAGCTTTCCTCATACTTTTCCTTTGACTCTCTTGACTTTCCAACCATGTGGGTATTTGATTAACCTCACCAAACATCCTCTTGGATATTCCAAAGGTCCTAAACATAGTCACAATGATCATGCAATCCATTAGAACCACTAGATTACATAATGTTCAAAACTAGCTCTCTTGAACCTCAACCCTTTCTCTTGGTTTTCAGGTTTTCTTTCTAATTTTTCTAACATAAATCTCATCATTTTCCATCCTTAAGATCCATTTCTTGTCAATTAGGACCAATTTAGATGGCCTTAGATTCAAGAAGATCAAATTTGAAAATTTTGCTTCGTGGGTATTGTTCAGGCAGAATTTCTAGAATTTTTGCTCATCTTTGAAAATTCATACTTAATTCTAGAAATATCAAAATTGAGTGGTTCCAAGTCTCACTGAAAGCTCCTTAAGTTCTATTTAAATTAAAAATAGTTTTAGGAACCAATTCTATGCTAAACAGTACTGAAATTGTACGGAACTCGACACTCTTCCAAAGGTTAAACACTGTTTCCAGATTTCAAACCCCAATTTTGAAAAATCACCATAAATAGTACACATATCCAAATAAAGTGATCTATCGATGGAGTTAAAGCTTACAGAGTGTAGTTTAATCATACCAAATTTTAGAGTCAGATACAAAGAGTAACTTATTCAAAATAGGCATCAAATCAGATGCTACAACCATCACGTACCTTGATCTTGAAACTTGAATCTTGTTCCTTCTTCTTGGCCTTCACCCCTACGTTTCTCTCTCTAAATTTTGGCAGAGTTTCCCCTCTTAAACTCATGTTGGCTAAAAATATGAAGGGAGGGAGTGCCTTTTTATAGCAAAAAATTTGGCTTGAATGGATCAAAATGCCCTTGGTGGCTAATAGAAAGAGTAAGGACAATTTTGGAACTTTAAGTTGACTTTTACATCATCATTGCATCATCTTCTTGTATCATCCTTACCTCATCCTCTAAAAGATGCCAAGTGTCACAAAAGTGGTGGAGGACAAGGGAGATTAGATCCTAGCCATTGGATCAAAACTTGTTCCCTAAGTTTCCTTTTATTTTACTTGGCCTACGTTTCTTCGACTTTCTTTATGGCCTTCTGGAGCTTAGAAAATTCTTCTATCTCTTCCATAAATTTTTTTAATTCTAGAGAGTATCTATGAATTTTCTTAGGCCATAACACTTCCCTTACGCCTTGCATAAAAATTCATTTGCTAAAGTACCCTCTTATTGGCATAATCGACTCTTTAATTTATTAAAGCCATTCCACTAGCCTTTTGGTTACGGGACTAATTTTATAAATTAGTACAACCTTTCAACCATTTAACCTCATTTTTGTGTACATTTTTGAGGTCTCTTGCTATTTCAAATAATTACCTCAAACGGTATACTTTTTACCGGCCATAACCTCAAAAATTCCATTTAAGCTACCTCAGGGGTATTTTCGTCATTTCTCTTCACAAAAGAGTCTTAGAATATTATTTCCTATTTTTTTGGGATTTTCTTGGAATTCCTTGTATACTCTTTCATTTTTACCCCTACTGGTCATAACTTTCTGAATTTACGGTTTAGTCTCTGCTTGGACTTAACTTCATACAATCCTCTCTTTGAGGTTTCTAACTTAACCCTTGGCCTGTTTCTACTCTCTTTTCTCTTTCTAGGCCCTTAAGACTTTACTAGAGCTTCTAGCCTTGATTATTCTTGAGCCCTTGAAAACTTTTACTTTGCAGTTTAGTCTCTGAAACTGCTTTGACTTCCTTTCTCGTCTTTGAGACTTCTGCTTAAAAGGGGTCTAATAGCCTATCTAATTCAGGCTATTTCTGGTACTTCTAGGCCCAAAAGTTGAGAAGTTATACTTGAGGGTCTTTATTTAATTCCATAATCTCTTATAATTCTTTGGGATATCATAGGAATTTTCTTAGAATTTTATTCTTCTTAAAAATATTTATTTGGAGTTTTCCAAATAAAATCCCTTAAATTGGCTTAAATCACCCTTAAATTCTTTTGCAATTTCTCTAAGGGTAATTTGGTCATAAAACTAACTTTATAATCTCATATAATTCTCAAATGATATTGTCCTTATTTTTTCTTAATTTTTCTAAGGCTTGAAAATATTATTCCATAATTATATTTGACCAATTTTCCTTAATTAGTCAAATTTCCATAATTGGCTTGGAAAATCATAATAATTATTTTCCACCAAAATTCTTTTATTCCTCCTTATCATTTTTCGCTCTTAATCATTTCAGAATATTTCTTATTCCTAATTACCATAGTACTGGATGTGACACTTTCTATAGTCTAAACCTTTGTTTAATGCTGTGTTGAATATTTCTAGATTTGGGAACTTTCTGCACTTGTATCAAAATTGGTTTATGATTGTAAATTTGGTGTTTAGACTATTCTATTGTATTTGGGTTGGATGATGTTAATGTTGATTAATCTATATAATATTTCAGTTTGAATTCTTGTGTTCAATTTGATTTTTAGTGATTATTGTGATTAATCTACATGCTTGGTATTCTGTGTTTGTTGATTGACATTCAGAGGACATTTGCATCATTCATTCATCTACACTCTAAGTGATTTTCAGCAGTGTTTTAAGAGGTGTTAATTAACTTTGATTAAAGTGAGTTTTCATTAATTAAGTCATTGGACCCAAGTGATTACTTGGGGTTTTCTTCATACTTAGAGGTTTTCCAGACTCCCAATCATTCTAAAGAGCAGTGATAGCTGAGTTTTCATCATCAAGAGACTATTTAACCATAATTCCCTTTTAATCCAAAACATTTCTTCATTCATTTAAAATACCAAAAATAGTTAACTTTCTGCACTTTACATTTGTTGCACCACTTTTAAAACAACTAAAATCCCCCTTTTTACAATGTTTTTGAAAACCAAGTTAGATTAGGATTTCCAATAACAAGCTCCTCGCGAAGAATAACTGGTTGCATCCTATACTGTATTTTATTTGGTACAACTCTCTTTCTTGACGATCAGGAAGGCGATAGTCCAGTACATCGATCAAAAATACTTGAGGAATTATCATGGGTTTTAAAAAGAATTCCGTCCCTAGAAAGCGAAGAGGTTAGCTTTAATGGAATTTAAAACCTATTTATAAACTATCTGAGAAAAGTCAAAGTCAAATGTCTAGAGGTTGACTTTTGACTTAAGAAAAATTAGAGGAATTCCTTGTGATGAATAAATAGTATTGGTACCTGGAGATAGATTCTCAGAGTTGTGGACCAGTAGAAAGAATTCGGTCAAGATCATTTCAAAATAAATATTATTAATTATTTTAATTATTTTAATGGAAGAACAAGGGAAGAGCATCACTTTCTCTTTGGAAATGTTATATAATTCCATGTGAATTTATTTGAGGTGAGAAAATAGTGCCAGAACATGTCCTAGTGGTTCCGGGTAAGTCAAGACTCGAAAAAGTACACTATACGGTGCAGAATGGCAAAATAAGTGGAGGAATACTTAAGGGTTGTATTTTGTATGAATTTTATATTAATGTCCTCCCTATTATAATGCCTTAATGATGAAGCAAAATGGAAGAGACAAGTGTACGGTTAGATGGGAAAAGAAGGTATTACATGTACGGCTGGACGCAAAACACATGTATGGTTAGATTAAAAGCATGTGGATTGATGATGTAAGCATGATGTCATCATGATGAGGTAAGCATGATGTCATAGGTCACTTGTCACCATAAGATTAAAAGAGAAAATGGACGGTCTAGATCAAGCCACATATTTTTAAGATCAATAGCTTAGATTCAGTCTTGTTTTCTATAAATACCCCTCCCCTCCCTCTCATTTCATCCTAAGCCATGGAAACCTTGGGGAAGCTCTAGCAAAATGGTTTCTAGAGAGAGAAAGAAGAGGGAGAAAGAAAGGCCAAGTGGTCCCATGCACTCAAGCTCTAAAACAAGGTATGTTTATGGTTTTTGATGTAGTTTTCACTACTCTTGTTGTTGTTGAGCTTGGTTATGGATTTTAATGAGTTTTGAGAGCTTGGAACCCTTGGGGCAGGTGCTGTATGAAATTGTTAAGTGTGAGGGAAGATGAAATTGATGTTAGATTAATGTTCAAAGACTTGAAAGGAACACGAATCAAGTGGTTTTATGCTGAAATTGGTTAAATTTCATGATTGTGTAACTTGAGAAAATGTTTTGGCCAGACCTGGTTCTTATGCCTACGATGTGATTTTTCTGATTTTGATGCTTCCAATGTGTTTAAAATAAAAAATTATGTAGGGATAATATGAAAGAATGAAGCTGGAAGCATTGGAATCAAAACTAAAAATTAAGTGGTAGATTTCGATTTTGGCCTAGAACCAGGGGAAGGAATTGGATTTTGATAAATCTAATCTCATATTTGGATTTCTTGGGTAAAATTTTGTAGGATTGGCCTAAGGGAACAATTTTTACAAAGTTGGAACACTACATTATAAATTAAGGAAAAAAAGGGATTAAGTTTAAGGACATAAGTCTTCTATATTGTGTAATTCTTGGCCCTAATGAGTAATGTGACCCTTGTGGCTGTGATTAAGACCTTGAGGCATTCAAGAGAAGGTTTGGATATGTTTGAGCAAGCAACCTAGATGGTTGGGAAGCTTAGGGAGCAAGTTGAAGAACAAGAGAAGACTTATGATGCAAGGTAGCAAACTTTACCCTACTCTTATGTACTTGGTATTTGCTTGCATATATGACACATTCTGTGTTTATATAGTTTTATGAACTCATGCATTGTGATTGTGAATATGTTTGAAATGTTTTCTAGGCTTATGTGCTTTGTGGTTAATGCATGATGATTTCCAAACATGTCACTATGTTATAGAAATGTTAAGTTGCAAGCATGTTATGAATGCCAAGCTTGCCATGTGTGTTTGGGTGGTTATTGTTTGCTACTGAGATTCTCCTAAACCTCACCCTCCCTTAACCAATTATAATAGATGATATGATCAAGCGAAGGATACATGAAGTGGAAGCAAGGAAAGAAGAAAAGATTTGGGAAAATTTGTTGTATTCGTTGTACACTGTATATACTAATATATGTTGTAAATGTGCTATTGATGGTGTGTGATGATAAATGATGATGTTGGCTTGTGTAATTAGCTATGATAATGTATGGGAATGGCTAGTGTATGAATGGAATGGTATTATGTATGAAAAGTCCTAATCATAAATTATTAGTGCAAGTTAGGGGATAAGCTATCTGTAATTGAGCAACAAAATAGTGACAGAGTAGAAGTATGGAAAATGACTAACTTTGCCCATGAAATTTGGCATGATTAAAGTACACATCCTGAGCTTTAAAATAAGTGATAGATCACTTAAAACAGATGTGTGTGCTAAGAGTTATGGTTGCTCAAAGCTGGACTAAAAATCTAAAATTTACCAGTAAACAGTAACCCGAGAACCAATCACAAAGTTCAATCTGTGGGCTTGTTTTGTGAATGGCTTGAACTATAACACTTCCAATCATCTAATCTGAGGGGTTAAAGGTAGGATGTTTCATAGGATAAAGGCAATTGGACTTCCTTAATCTCGACATGATCAGGGGAGAAGTAAGGGAACCACGGTGTTATAGTGACGTCTATGTCAAGAGAAGTTGTAATGCAGGCACATCTATATATTTTAAACAACACGGATTAAGTTTTACCTTACTGGAATACTCACAAGAATATGCTGAAGAACTTGAGTCCAAGAAAGAATGGTATACAATTGGCTAATGAACATAACAAGTCATTCGCAGAGTGGTTCAAGCAAAAGTGTTAAAGGATGATAATCCTTTTGAGACAATACAGAGGCTAGCTGCAGGGCCTTGTCTTGAGGTTTTGTGTTGGGGAATGTCACACCCCAAGTTTTGGGCCTAGGAATACATGGATCAGCCTAAGATAGGTAGGCTACTAAATCCCTATGAGCAGGAGTACCAGAAATGTAAAAGGAATGTTGAAGGGTTTTAGGGACTAAACTGTAAATAGAGAAAATTCTAGGGACTAAAATGTAAAGAAAGTTTAAGCCTCCAGTGAAGTCTCGAGGCCAAGAAATGAGAAAAGAGGTTAGTTCAAACCAAAGGTTATGATAGAGGCCATAATAGGGTGATTTATGAGGTTTACTTGACCAAGGGCAAAACCGTAATTTCGAAAAGTTGCGGGCCAAGAATGGGTAAAGATGGAAGTAATACCCAAAAATATTTCAGAAAATTCCAGAAAATGGAAAATGACATTTTAAGGCCTGTATATGAGGAGAAATGATGAAAATACCCTTGAGTTGACTTAAAAAGAATTTATAAGTTTATGGCTCAGTTTGAGATGTAGACGTAGATTTAATTGTTTGAGTCATAAGGAAACCTCTGAAAATTATGATAAAATGGGGATGTATGATCTAAGAGGCTATCAAATTTAAAAAATTAGTCTCAATCCTACAAGGCAAGCAGAATGGCTTTAATAATTTTTTAAGGCCAGAATTGCAGTTTATGTGTTTGTTATGGGAAATTTAAAAAGAAATACTTATCGTCTGAGTTATGGTCTGAAAAATTCATAGATTTTCTACATAATTAAACAAATTTTATGGTACAAATAGATGAATTTTTGGAGTTCAGGATTGGATAAAATACTCCAGTCAAATGTTAAATAATTAATGTCCCTTAATTAGGAGACAAAGTGAGAAAATATCTTAGATATTTTGAGAAAGACAAGTTCAACTTGAATTCTCTTTTTCTTTCCCATGTGCTTCATTTATGAGGGTGATGAGTCATCATATGAGTCACGAGAAGATATTTTATGGGCAGTAGAAAAATTAGAATGCAATACGGGTAAGTGTTAGACAATTCCCTATCTACCCGGTAGAGCAAAAATGTCTACTATGTGACTCAATAAGGTTGACTAATTGGTCAATGGTGTTGACTATTTTTTTTCCTTTGCTTCTCTAAGGTGGCACCATATATGTGCTTTTTATTGGCCAATATCAATTATTAAAAATACCTAGGGATCTCAAAAAATTATGAAAAATTAAAAGAAATTCATTTAGGAATTATGCAGATTTATAAAATTATTTCCAACCCTAAATGATGAGGAGGTTAGCTTTAATTGAATTTAAAGCTAAATTAATATTAGTAGATTGTCTGTTTTTACGGAAACGGCAATTTAAAGAGTTATATGAGGAGAAAAATTA
Source organism: Neltuma alba (assembly GCF_004799145.2). Lineage (NCBI taxonomy): Eukaryota > Viridiplantae > Streptophyta > Magnoliopsida > Fabales > Fabaceae > Neltuma > Neltuma alba. The sequence continues at coordinate 9,417 of NW_021632304.1, read as the reverse complement.
TGAAATTAATTAAGGAAGTTTCCTTTACTGAGATATAATTAATGTTGATCTGATATAAGAATTCTGAGATACTAGAATTTTTCCGCTATCAGATAAAATAAACCAATATTATATTACGATTCAGTAGATTGTCAGGATAACCGGGGTGGTAAAATTTCTCACAGAATGTCAAGGACACATGTCACGCCCAAATTGGCCAAGAAAGGGAAAAAGAAAATAAAAAGAAAAAGGAAAAGAAAATACTAAATCAAGTGAGATTAAAATTTAATTAGGGATAAGTAAAATGATTATGGTTAAGTCATCTTTCGTAAGATCATGACACATGGCAAACATGGTTCATTGGATGGCTAGGATTTAACCATCTATCTTTGAAAAGTCAAAAGTTTCTAGAAGGGTAATTAGACAAGTTAATCAAGGAATTAAGAGAGTTAACCTTGGTTAAAAACTAATTAATCTTAATGGATAAGAAAGATGACATAAGCCCTAATGACTCATCATCCAAGTGTCAACATATTAAGCCACATAGCCTAAGATTTGTACATGTGGAAAGAGGTAAAAATTGGAGGGCTAAGATTAAGGCTTATGCAAGAAGGGTAAATATGGAATTAATGAAAAAGGAAGCCTATAAATACCCCCTCTCACTTGTTCATTTTGTGTGAAGCCTTTCAAGTAGGAAACCTCTTGCAAATTTCCGTTCAGAGAGAGAAAGAGAAGATTTCTAGTGAGAGAAAGTCATTTGGAAGCAAGGTAAGCTTCTACAACTCTCCTATTTCAAGTATAATAACGATATGTGGGTTTTGTGCTATTTTAATGATGATAGAAAGTCATTTTCCTAAGGGGAAGTGCTACCCAAATTTTATCAAAATGATAGGAAATGGTTTAGATGTAAGATTAATCATGGTTAAAGGTTAAGGATTAAGTGATTACATGTTAGTTTTGTTGAGATTCCTTTTCCCTATAATTATATATATGGTTCGGCCAAATTGAGAAATATAGGAGGGAAGATGTTTCAATTCAATTTGATGCTTCCAATGAGTTTAAATGATGATTTAGTGTAGGTATATACCAAGAAAGGGATGTTGGAAGCATTAAAAATTAAAATGAAAATTTTGAACCTATTTATCCCTACTCTTTTCTCAATATCCAGTATACAATTCTTTCTCAATATAATACTATCATTGTGCCTTTCAATTTATAACTTCTGTATACCTTTCCTAATCCTTTGACTTTGGTTTGACCAAGCCTTAATCCTCAATTAAGGTCTTGGAATTCTTCCTTAATCCATGATTAATCACGCTTTCTTGGTTAATCACTAACCCTTAATCCTTAATCCAATATTTAATTAAGGTCCTCAAGTCACATAGTCATTAATACAACATAATCCTCTAAGATTAAGTCACTAATCCCTTATGGATTAACCATTAATCATTCTCTAATCAACATGATTAACCCTTAATCATTCCTTAATCAACATGATTAATCATAATTAATCATCCTTTAATTAAGATAACTAATCACTAGTCATTAATTAATCAAGGTAACTAACCTTAATTACTTATTAATCTTTAATCAAATAACATGATTAATCTTAACTATCACTAAACCATAATTAATCAAGGTAATTAATCCTAATCTTTCTCAAATAAATCATTAACTAAAAATAATTAACACTTAAGGAGGTAAACATACATTAATTAGCTCTTAATCAGCGATTAGAGGCATTTAACCTTTCTTTTTCCCTTTCTCTCTCTTCTTTCTTTCTTTCTCTCTCCTATAACTTAAGAGCAAAACATTCCCTCTCTAGGAAACCATCTTGGCCGAAATTATGAAGGGTGAGGGGGGTATTTATAGGCTTGAATTTTTCAAAATACTAAGAATGCCCTTGGAGAGAAAGATGCGATCTCGGCCGTCCATTTTTTTTTCACTTTACACATGGAAAAATCTTAGAGCACAAGCCTTGAGATCATGACACATGGAAGGACACCTATTCACCATGTGATTTTCATGTGGTAGAAAAATATTATTTTAATGTTTTGTCTCTTATTTCCCTTTATGCCCTTGAACAATTTGAAAAATTTCAACCTTGTCCTTCCCCTTATTTTGGCCGAATTATTACTCTAAAAATTAGGAGAAAAATGACTCATCCAATATTTAGCGCACTCCACTGATTATTTGTGTATTTTCGGTCCAATTTTCCAACAATCCTGTCCAATTTACTATCACAAAACTTTGATTTCAACGCCTCCTTAAATTCCTCTCATTCCAAGGATATTTCATGATTTTTCTCAAATTTTACCTCGCTCTATAATTTTCTAAATTTTATTCCGTCAAAAATCAATATTCCACCGATAATAATTCAGTAATAAATATTCTTTAAGCTAACCTCTGTACTTCCAAAGGTGGGAGTAATTTTATAAATTAGGATAATATGTCACATAATTTACCCCTATTTTTCCTTGAATTTTTGAGGCCTCCATATATTTTAAATAATGGAAATTGGCTAATTTTTCTTAATTAACCAAAAATTCCAAAAATTACAAATAATTCCCTGATAAATTATTTTTTATCCTATATTCACCTTCTAAGCCTCAAACATTATTTTGTACCCTCCTTTCTATTTTTCATGATTTTCTGGGAATTTTCAGGAATTTCGGGCATTATTTCCAATACTGCCATTTCTTGACCGATCTTTTAAAAAATGACTGTTATGTCCCTATCCTGATTTTCCTCATAACCTGGATCCTCTACCAGTCTACTATATTACTTGACCTTAGTCAGTCTCAAATCATTCATCAATTAGGATAAAATTATTAGGGTGTGACACCAACCGCAGAAATCGATTGTAAAACTAGAAGAACTAGCTGAAAATCCAGAAGATATCCAACAGTGGATTACAAGATTCTGCAAGTATAATCCACCAAAGTAAAAGGTTGATGGAACCACAGATAGTTGAGGAATAGAACATCTGACTGGGAAACGATCTTCCGAGTAATAGGATGTTCCTTAGAGATTAAAGCTCTGATGGCTATCTATAAGCTAGAGATGGATATGGATCAGTGATAGAGCAACACAGAGTTTGTTTTACAAGCTAACAACACCCCCATTGACTTGGGAAGTGTTCAAGGAGAAGTGTTACCAGAAGTACTTCCCTAGATCAACTCAAGACAAGATGAAAGTTAGATTCCTTGTATTGCAACAAGGATAATTTGAGACATTTGATGAGAATCTAGCGAAGCACATTTGCTTGTCTCGATATTTCGCTTATCTGAAAATTTAAACGATGAGCGATGGAACACAGAGAAGCTAGTAAGAGAGCAGAGAAACCCTAGTAGGGCCTAGCCAGGAAGGAACCTCTTTCAATATCAAGAAGAGGAAAAGGTTTAGATTTAGTAGGAAGCTACAAGAGGTAAGTACACGAGGAGAAAGGTGTGACATCATGTAAAAGGCAAAGGAGTATGAGTAATGTGGCAAGAACTATGGCGACAAGCCATGACTGTGATGGGTAATCAGGTCTGAAAAGTAATATCTTGCTATACGGCATTGATGTTCTCATTCCCACAAGTCATAAAGTTGTGACTTTTAAAGCATTCATAAGGTATGTGGCCGATATGCCTATTACTGCATTATCATCGATTAGATATATATGCCCTTTCATGATGTTGATGGGATTGTTGGTTGAACTAGTTGTTTGCCAACAATGTACTTCCAGAATATTGAAATAAAGCTTTAATATTACCTCACAAAGAAATAACCCCTAGAAAAGAGGTAAGACTAAACCACATGATGGAAACTGAAGCAAGTAAATGGCTAAGGCATTGATACCAAGGATACTTCATCTTCTTTTTCGATTCATGCAGAAGGAGAAGAAGGAATCGATGAAGAAGTTTTCAAAAGTGTTTCCTACAGAGATCAGTGGACTTCCACCAGAGTGAGAAGTAGAGTTCGCGATTGATCTTGTACCAGGGACGAGACCGATGTCCAAAGCTCCATACCGAATAGCTCCCAACGAGATGGTTAAGCTAAAGAAAAAAAGCAGATCAAGGAGCTGCTGGAGAAAGGTTCATACGACTAAGCATATCTCCTTGGAGTGCTCCAGTACTCTTCGTCAAGAAGAAGGATGGTAGTTTGAGGTTGTGCATCGACTACCAGGAGCTAAACGAAGTGACGATAAAGAATAAGTACCTTTACCACAGATCAATGATTTGTTAGACCAGCTGACCATAAGAATGGTATTCTTGAAAGATCAATTTACGATCGGAATACCATCAGTTGAAGATAAAGGGGAAAGATGTTCCCATAAGTTGAGGTAAAACACAGTATGTCCAGACAGAAGAAGTTAAAGGATGGTTACAGATGTTACCCAGGTACTTGATGATGTACGGGACCAGATAGTATTCTGTTATGTCCCCAAGACATCTAAGAATATGTAACCATAGCTCTCAGGCTAGTATGGAGTCCGAGTGACAGGATTCTTATAGACGGATGCCACTACCTACATGATCGATTAAGTCCAATAGAGAGGCTCTCTTTTCACAGGGATATGGTATGAAAGGAATGTACCCTAACAGAGAATGAGTATAATGGGCTGGTTGGCCAGGAAGTACCTTTCCAAGATAGGAGGTGGTCCTCCGGCATAGAGATGATGCCGTTTTAGCCGGAAGGGACTAACGCCGCTTCTACAGGAGTGAGCCTTTCTCAACAGAGATTACATGATGATGGCCCACAAGGAGATGATAGTAATGTTTCCTCCATTAGTGGTGCTGTTATAGTGGGTTGACTGTTGCTCTGAAATGGGCAATGTATGCTCCCATGATGCTCTCATGATGAGAGAGACAGCCGAGACATGGTACAGAATGGACCTTACCCTGAGGACAGTAAAACTGGTCAAGGGTAATGAATGAGTAAAACGAGGTAGTTGTCCCTCAAACTCAACAGGGTACCACAGTATAGTGAGAGGTTATGGAAGTATGATAATGAAAGTCCTCTCTTGTTGCTATATAGGATTAATATATGATCGCAAGGTCTATAGAGTCTTGAAGAAAGGCAGTAAGGTAATGATATGATGACATATGAATGAGCTCTAGAAATGAGCCAGTGCTAAGAGATTTAAGAGGCATAGAGAAAGAATAGTGGCCTGAGGTAGCTGAAGCTCAGAGAAAGAAAGATTAAGGATTCAGTAGGTGACGGAAGGGATAGACTAAGGCCTAAGACGACAATATTGGCGTCTGTGAACAGTCTAAGGGGAATTATTAGTACAGTTATTCCAGCTGAGCAGAGGTGACTGGTCTAAAAGGCTCTCATTAGGGATGACAGCTCAGAACAATATGATACCCTGGGATTAAAAGGGATCCTGGGAAGAGGCTAGCGATAGATCGCAGTAGTTTCCAAGGTCACTGGACTCAGCCTAGTAAGAGGCTGTATGTTACTGGGTAGCTCCCGAGGTCGCAGTGGACCAAGCCTGATATATACCCCTACAAGAGCATGAGAATGTGATGACTAGAGATGAATGAGTTCATGATGTGAAATCCTCCTCAGTTTGGTTAGCTGTTACAGAGAGAGTACCCTTGACTTGTTTCCAGAATCCTTTGTTGTCAATTAGACTGACCTTGATTCTGTTCAGTTTAATGTAGGAAGATGAGAACAACAAGATTTAAAGGAATTTGGGCTTTAAGTCCTGAATAAGAGGTGTCCAGGCTAGATTCGAATACGGAAAAAAACCCTTATATACGAGAAAAGATTAAGTATTGACAGACAAACCCTAAGATGGGGCTAAAGTCAAGAATGTAAGCTAAAAAGACCCAACAAAAGGTAGACCAAGAAGGGTCTAAGATAGCAAAATACCAGGGTTTGAGCCTATCAGTATTAGTGCCTCAGATTCCCGTCAGTACTTTTCAGTAAGCGTGCTTAGGCAAGAATAGTCTAATGATGGGTGACCCCCTGGGAAGTTAGGTAAAAGTGTGCAAAGGCCAAAAATGTGAGCCATTTTTGGCAACGAGGCACTAAGTTCAGTAAGATGAAAGAGAAAGTTAAGGTAAGAAGAGTTTAAAGGCTAAAGCTGAGTATGAGAAGGGACATTCTCCTCAATTAACCTCTTGAACATGGTCAAGAAAATGTTTGACCCTGAAATTTCGAGGACGAAATTTTTTTAAGAGGGGGAGAAATGTCACACCCCAAGTTTTGGGCCTAAGAATATACGGATTAGCCTAAGATAGGTAGGCTACTAAATCCCTATGAGTAGGAGTCCTATAAATGTAAAAGGAATGTCGAAGGGTTTTAGGGACTAAATTGTAAATAGAGAAAGTTCTATGGACTAAAATGTAAAGAAAGTTAGAGGTTTCAGTGAAGTCTCGAGGCCCAGAAATGAGAAAAGAGGTTAGTTCAGACCAAAGGTTATGATAGAGGCCATAATAGGGTGATTTATGAGGTTTACTTGACTAAGGGCAAAATCGTAATTTTAGAAAGTTTCGGGCGAGGAATGGGTAAAGATGGATGTAATACCCAAAAAAATTCCAGAAAATTCCAGAAAATAGAAAATGACATTTAAGGCCTATATATGAGGAGAAATGATGAAAGTGTCCTTGAATTGACTTAAAAGGAATTTATAAGTTTATGGCTCAGTTTGAGATGTAGACGTAGATTTAATTGTTTGAGTCATAAGGAAATCTCAGAAAATTATGATAAAATGGGGATGTATGATCTAAGAGGCTATTGAATTTACAAAATTAGTCTCAATCCTATAAGGCAAGCAGAATGGCTTTAATATTTTTAAGGCCAGAACTGCAGTTTATGGGTTTGTTATGGGAAATTTAAAAAGAAATACTTATGGTCTGAGTTATGATATGAGAAAATTCATAGATTTTCTACAAAATTAAACGAATTTTACAGTATAAATAGATGAAGTTTTAAAGTTTAGGATTGGATAAAATGCTCCAGTCAAATGTTAAAGAATTAATGTCCCTCAATTAGGAGACAGTGAGAAAATATCTTAGATATTTTGAGAAAGACAAGTTCAGCTTGAATTCTCTTCTTCTTTCCCATGTGCTTCATTTATAAGGGTGATGAGTCATCATATGAGTCACGAGAATATATTTTATGGGCAGTAGAAAAATTAAAATGCAATACGGGTAAGTGTTAGACAGTTCCCTATCTACGCGGTAAAGCAAAAATTTCTACTACGTGACTTAATAAGGTTGACTGTAACACCTTATGTTTATACCAAATAATTTATCTTGTAGAAGCATTTGGAATCACTTTTGAAGGCTACAAATGATGAAAAATCAAGTTTGAAAAATTTCATTTACGGGTTACTATTCATTGTCACCTTAAAATGTGACAAACTTTGAAAATTCATAACTAATTGTAGAAAAATTGAAATTGAGTGATTCCAAATTCTACGGAAAGCACTTTGGATAAAATTTTGAGAAAAAATAGTTCTAGACTGATTTCCTTGGAATTCGAGCCCCATTTTCTTTGAAAAAGTTACTGTTCATTTGGTCATTTCGGATTTTTACTTATTTTGCCTCAACTTTGGAAAGGCATAACTTTCTGTTCGGTTATCGGAATCAGGTGTACTTACTATTTTAAAGATAAAGAATAAATTCTTTGTTCGCCAAATTTCAAAACCTATCACTAATACTCAAACTCGTCTCACTCAAATGGTCAATGGTCAAACTTTGATCCTTTTTAGTTGACTTTTTACCCCCTTTGGAAGGGTAACTTAACTTAATTGACCACTTAACATCATAGCATACTCTGCTTAGCTATATTAGCTATTTCTAATCATGCTTAGACCATTCTACTCATACTTGTATACCTCTAACGTTAATCATACTATTGGAAACATAAAGCATGCTTCATATTACATTCCTCCAAAATAGAAAGGTTCAAAGCCATAAAGTTACTATGGCTTACTACCTCTTCAAGTAAGAGCCAACTCCTTTCCTTTGCCCTTGGATGTTGAAGGCCCTAGGGTTTGTTTAAATATTGGGGTAAGATTCTTGGGGAATCTTAGTAGCAATTGCATACATTATCAAGGTCACGCAATACATTGTAAATCAAGCTACATGTGTAACATCCCGATTTTTGGGCCTAGAAGTATCAGAAATAGCCTGAATGAGATAGGCTACCAGACCCTTTTTTAGTAGAGGTCTTAAAGATGAGAAAGAAAGTTAAAGCAGTTTTAGGGACTAAACTGCAAAGTGAATGTTTTAAGGGGCTAAAGGGTAATCAAAGTTAGAGGCTCCAGTAAAGTCTCAAAGGCCCAGAAAGAGAAAAGAGGCTAGATACAGACCAAAGGTTAAGTTAGTAGACTCAAAGAGATGGTTTTATGAGGTTGAGTTAAGTAGGGGTAAAACCGTAAATTCAGAAAGTTACGCCCATCAGGGGTAAAAATGGAAAGTACTTAGAAAATTCTAAGAAAATCCCAAAAAATGGAAAATAATATTCTAAGGCTCTTTTGTGAAGAGAGATGACGAAAATACCCCTGAGGTAACTTAAAAGGAATTTATAAGTTTATGGCTCAATTTGAGATATAGAGGTAGATTTAATTGTTTGAGTCATAAGGAAACCTCAGAAAATTATGGTAAAATAGGGATGTATGATCTAAGAGACTATAGAAAATTATAAAATTAGTCTTATCCCCAGAAGACCAGCAAAATGGCTTTAAGAATACTTAAAATCCAGTTGTGCCGAAAAAGGGCATTTTAAAGAATGATTTTTAAGTGGGGCTACAGGTTAGTTATGACCTGAGAAAATTCACAGATTTTCTCTAGAATATGAGGAATTTTATGATATTTTTGGATGAATTTTTGTAGCTCTAGATTGAATAAAAGGCTCCAGTCAAATATTAAATAATTTTATCCCCTAAATAGGAGACAAAACCAAAGAAAATATCTAAGAGCCATCATGACGATGCTGAGTTAGCGTGCTGGGTCATCAAGCGTAATCATGACACCGACGAGTCATCATGCTGAGTCATCAAGCGTAATCATGACACCTACGAGTCATCATGCTGAGTCACCTGAAGATATTTATGGACAGCATAAAAATCAGAACGCAGTATGAGAATATTTTAGACAGTCTTTTGTCTACTCGTTATAGTGAAATATTTACTGCATGACTCAGTAAGGTTAAGTAGCCTATCAGTAGAGCTAATTATTTTCCCTCTACTATCCTCTAAGGTGGCACCATATATGTACTTATTAAGATGAGAAAATAGTGTCAGAACATGTCCTGGTGGTACAGGGTAAGTCAGGACTCGAAAAGTATCCGATACGGTGCAAGATTGGCTTGATAGGTGGAGAAATAATTAAGGAGATATTTTTGCACGAATTTCCATTTATTTTCTCCCTATTTAATGCCATAATGATGAAAGGACATAAAAGTGACAAGTGTACGGTTAGATGAGAAAAAGAAAAT
>NW_021632303.1:0-30675 GCF_004799145.2 Neltuma alba | reverse complement strand
ATTGAAAAGAAAAATGAGCAATATGCATCCAAGGCTAACAAAGGAAGAAGGCGTGTTCTCTTTGAACCTGGTGATTGGGTGTGGGTGCACATGAGGAAAGAAAGATTTCCAGCTCAAAGAAAGTCCAAATTAGCTCCAAGAGGAGATGGTCCATTTCAAGTGCTTGAAAGGGATCAATGACAATGCTTACAAAATTGATTTCCTGGTGAGTATAATGTTAGTGCTACTTTCAATGTGGCTGATTTATCTCCTTTGATGCAGGTGATGATTCGAGGTCGAATCCTTTTCAAGAGAGGGGGAATGATGCAATACAGCCAAGCTAACTCCTCAACTTCCAATGATCCATTGCAAATCCCAACTGGACCAATCACAAGAGCAAGAGCTAAAGAATTAAGGAAGCTTTAAGTGGGCTAGTGCAAGACACCTTGACAAAGCAAATGGCATTTATTGGAGTATCAAATATGGATAAAAATGCTGAGGACGTCACTAATGTTTGTTGGCTGAAATATCTTGGGCTTGGGAGACTTCAATTTAAGGAGCTTGGATCAAGTACAACACATGAGTAAGACTCATTTGGGCCTAATTAATCATATTTTTGGGCTTGATATGCTGATTATATTTCATTAATGCATATTGAGCGAAAATTCAAAATTTAGTTGGCAGATTTGACTTTTGAATTTCCAAGTTACCTAAATCAAGTCTTTATGAATTTATTATATTTTGATTTTCTAGATTACATTTAATGCTTTTTACGTCAGATCTTGAATGTATCCTCTATAAGATATGTGACCCTCATTTTGGCAGGGGATTTTGGAATTTGAATGAAAAACTTGCATTTTGTAATTTCTGACTTGAGAGGGGTTTCTCTAGGGTTCTTCATTGACTAACAACTTATCAAGGCTTGATCAACCTTGTGGCGTCTTTCAACAACGTCAGGTCCTGTTCTCTCAGTGTTCAAGGGTTCAAGTGGATCACCAGACCTTTGTTTACATTTCAGGGTGCGTATATTCAGATCGGCTGTGGGTTCGTGGGATTTTTTCTTGTGGGTTCTCACCATTCACCATTATTTCCTCATGGAGAATTGTGAGGTTTTTTTTTAGAGCCACGCTGAATTCCGAGGCCAAGGGAGAATTTGATTCTCATGTAATTACATAGCTAAAAAGAGAATCTCTTTCAGTTCCATGGCCTAAATGGCAGAATTTCTAAGATCTATTCGCTATTCATGAATCTTACTACAAAATCGTAAGTTTTTTATTGAGGCCACATTGAATTCCGAGGCTAGGGGAGAATTTCATCCTCACGCAACGCAATAGTTGAAATAGAATCTCTTTTAGTTCATGGCCCAAATGGCGGAATTTCTACGACCTGTTCACCATTCTTGTATCCTCATGCAAAATCGTGAGTTTTTTTTTTTAGCCAAGCTGAATTATGAGGCCAAGAGAGAATTTCATTCTCAGGCAACTAAAATAGCTGAAATAATCTAATTTCAGTTCATTCAGGCCCAAATGGCAGAATTTTTGAGACTTGTTCACCATTCTTGAATCCTAATCCAAAATCATGAGTTTTTTTTTGTGTGGGCAAGCTGAATTCCAAGGCCACAGGAGAATTTCATTCTAAGCAACTATAATAACGGAAATAGAATGTCTTTCAGCCGACGGCCCAAATGGCACAATTTCTGAGACCTATTCACCATTCTTCAAGCATTATGCAAAATCTGGAGTTTTTTTGTGGGGCCAAGCTGAATTCCGAGGCCAGGGGAGAATTTCATTATCAAACAACTACAATAGCTGAAAGAGAATGTCTTTTTGTCGATGGCCCAAATGGCAGAAATTCTGAGACCTCTTCATCATCTTGAATCCTCATGCAAAATCACAAGTTTTCTGTGGAGCCAAGCTGAATTCCGTGGCCCAGGAGGGAGAATTTCATTCTCATGCAACTACAATAGGTAAAACAGAATGTCTTTCAGTCGATGGCCCGAATGGTGGAATTTGTGAGGCCTATTCACCATTCTTGAAGCCTCATGTAAAATCGTGAGTTTTTTTGTGGGGCCAAGCTGAATTCAGAGGCCAGGGGAGAATTTCATTCTCAAGCAATTACAATAGCTGAAATAGAATGTCTTTCAGTCGATGGCCCAAATGGCAAAAATTTTGAGACCTATTCATCATTCTTGAATCCTTATGCAAAATCGCGAGTTTTCTTTTGGAGCCACGCTGAATTCTGAGGCAAGAGGAGAATTTCATTCTCACGCAACTAGAATAGCTGAAAGAGATTCTCTTTGAGTTCATGGCCCAAATGGTGGAATTTCTGAGGCCTATTCACTATTCTCGAATCCTCATGCAAAATTAATGGAGGAGCATGGTGTGATCAAGAGCATGGGCAAAGAGCCCAAACAAAAAAGTCTAACATTCTGAGAGATCATTACAAGGTATTGGAAGCCCAAATGACAAGAGCAAGGACCAAAGCTATGAAGAGGCCCTAAATTGTCTAATAAGAGAGCTAAAACAGTTGAGCCCATTTATTTGGAAGAAGAACATTTTAATGAGACTAAAAGGAGTCCAAAAATGGTGATCACATTGCTAGATGCCTAACAAGATCATGTACAAGGCCCATGTGGGGTTCAGATTGAAGATTTCACTTAAAATACCATGTGACAAGCATGTGCCTTAGACAAGGATCATAAGTGACGTCCAATAATCTTCAAGAAGGATCAAGAAGGCATCATTATGAATTGATTATTATTTAAATTTGTTTTTTTTTGTCAAGGAGTGTCCTAGAAGATCATATTTTGATCTACTTTCCTATTTTTAAATAGCGGACTTGTTTTTGAAGTTTAAGTTATTTCCTTTTATTTCTATGTAATAAATAGTGCCTCCCATAGTCAAATAATCATTAATAAGGTATTATCCCTAGCATTTATGTCTTAGGATGCTAATTCTAGAGTGTTCTATTGTTGCCTATATATAGGCTACGTTTTTTGCAATTGAATTCAGACTTAGATGAATGAAGATTGAGTTTATTTCTCTCTGTGTGAGCTTTGCTTGTATCCTTGTATTCTCGTGAGAATGCTCGACAGTATCAAGAGATTGATCAACCTTGTGGTGTCTTCATGGCTAGGGTTGTAAGAGACAGGTTCTCTTAAGGTCCTACCTAAATCAACCGTCCGTTTGTTCCTCTCAGATCAAATGGCATCAGAGATAAGGTTTGCTAGATTTCAACTTCTATTTTTTTGGTGTTTTAATTTTTTTCTTTCTCTTTGCTTTCTACTTTCCTTTCGTTTCCATTCTCCCGTTCTGTCTTCCTCCTTTTTTCCTTTTTTCCCCCTTTTTATCTTATCCTTTCCACCCTTTTTTTTGTTCATTTGACTTGCTTTGTTCTTTTAGTAGCATAGAAAAAAATGAAAAAAAATTCGTATAAAAAAAAGAAGAAGAAAAAAGAGTGCTATTGTGTTGAAACAAAAACAAAAACAAAAGAAAAAAAAAAGGCTGCAGAATTGCTAGAAAAAAATAAATTCGAAACAAACAAGAGAAGAGTTTTTAGATTTTGGAGATTGCAACATAAGAGGCAAGTTTCCTAATTTGAAAGATCTTCCATTGCAAGTCACAATTAATTTTCTAAATTTTTATGCTTGGGCAGTAAGACTCCTACTTTCTTATTTCTACTTTCTTTTGTTTTGTCTAGCTTACTATTTTGAATTTCTTTTCTTTTGATACTACTTTCCTATTTCTCTTCTCTTCAAGTTTCCTTCTTCTTCATTTGTTTCCTATTTCTTTTCCTTCCTTTCATACTACTTTCCTAATATCAGTTCTTTTTTTGCAAGGTACTCTTTCCTAGAGTTTTCTTAAGGTAGTACTTTCCTAATTACTTTGTTTCCTATTTTCCTTTACTTTCACAATCTTATTTTAATTTTGCAATTACTTCCTGCCTCCCTTTTCCATGTTTTTTTTATATTTCATTTTTTCATCATAAACTTCTTCTCTCCTCATTTTTTCCCTCCTTTCATTCCACCACTCACGTTTTGCCTATCCTTCTTCTTTCATCTCTTATCTTTTCCCCTCTTTCACGTAGTTGCTGGCTCTTACAATTTCTGGTTGTGAAGGTTACCACTTTCTAATATTGTCTCTTGGTTTTTGTTGAGTTTCAATCAAGAATACTATATAGGAGACAAGCTCGAGTGGTAAAAGACAAGAGTGTTTTACTTCAATATAAAAGCCAAAGTTGAGAGGAACACGAGTGGCACCAAATTGATTGAGTGGAACACGAGAGCAAAGCGGTGAGGTCCTTTATTTCTATTTCTTGTTCTCTTTGTTTCAACTAACATCTCGGTGAAAGATGAGCGGGAAAGAATCCAATAATGAAGAATTCAACATAGATATCAAAGTATTCATGAGGGCTATGAAAGATGAGTTTCTCAAACGCAAGATGGAAATGGAAGAGTTAAAGATATCCAAAGCAGATAGTAGTGATGACGAGGTTTAGATCTGGTTCGTCAACTTCAAAGAGCCTAGCAAACATTCCAAAAATGACATGGCCATAATTGATCCAAAGATCAAGTATCCTACTTTCAAGGGTCATTACCAATCCAGATAAATATCTTGATTAGGAGATGAAGTTCGAGCAGATTTTCAGATTGAATGATTAGCCTGAAGAAAAGAAGGTAAAATTAGCTTCATTTCAGTTTTTCTGACTATGCTACTATTTGGTGGGAAGATTTGCAGCTTAAGAGCATCTTAAGGGCAAAGGTCCCCCTCGTACGTGGGAGAAGCTAAAGAAACTCATGCGTAAGAAGTATGTTCCTAGTTTCTACTATCGAGAGCTTAATAGAAAGTTGCGACTGTTTAGCCAAGACTCTATTACAGTAGAAAAGTATGTACATGAGCTTGATCTTCTTAAGATGCGTGCTGGAGTGCAAGATGATGAAGAATCAAGCATGAGCAGAATTATTAATGGTCTGAGACCTGAAATTAGAGACAAAGTTGAGATGTACATTTTTGTTTATAAGGAGGAGTTGGTGTACAAAGCTATCAAAGTTGAAAAATGGTTTAAAGAGAAACACTCCAAATCCTCATCCTATGGCTGGAGGGACTCTAAACTAACCTCCAAGTGGAAGGATTCTAAGGCTAAGGATGCAGCAGCAAGATTCACCCCCAAGGTCAAGGAGGAATCAAAGCCCAAGGGTGACAGTGATAAGAAACTTGACTCTAAAACTTCTTCTACTGATAAAATCTCTTCTCTCCAATGTTTTAGATGTCATGAAAAGGGGCATATTGCTTCCAAATGTCCCAATAAGAGAGCCATCATTATCAAAGACAATGGTGAGTATGACAGTGAACATTCTAGCGATAAAAGTGATGATGACATGCCCTCTTTGGTGACTGACTCTGAATTGGAGATTGATGAAGCTGAACCTGTTACGTGAGAAGCATTGGTAGCTAGAAGAGCCCTAAATATTCATGTAAAGGAAGATGATGAGAAAGAGCAGCGAGAGCTTATCTTCCACACTAGGTGTTTCATAAAGAATAAGGTATGAAGTATGGTTATTGATAGTGGTAATGTTATCAATGTTGCTAGTACCTTACTTATTGAAAAGCTGGACTTGCCTAATATGAAACATCCTAAACCTTATAAAGCAATGGTTGAATGATAGTGCTGAGGCTAAAGTCACTAAGCAGGTTTTGGTTTCTTTTTCTATTGGGAACTATCATACTGAAGTTCTATGTGATGTGGTTCCAATGCTTGCTGGACATCTCTTACTCACTCAGAAGACCATGGCAATTTGATAGCAAAGCTCACCATGATTGTTCAAAAATTGTTATTCTGTACCATTCAATGAAAAAATCATTGTATTGAAGCCTCTTAGGCCAAAAGAAACTTATGAGGACCAAGTGAGTATTGAACAGGATTGAAAAGAATGAATGAGTTGAAAGAAAAGGAGAGAAGTAGAAAAGAAAGAAACTAAAGAGAGAGAAAGAAAAAGAAGAACATGAGAAAAGTGAAAAAAATGATAGAGAGAGTTTAATTTCTAGAAAAAGTGAGATTAAGAGCACACTGTTAAGTGAGCAGTCTTGGGCTTGTGTGTAAGGATGCTTATTTTTCCCCTAACAATCTTAATCTCTCTTGGCCCTCTAGTATTGTGTCTTTGTTGCAATTTTCCCAATTCTTCAAGTTCTTTTGAATCATAGTTCTAAGCAATTGAGTTAAAGTTCTATTAACTACTTTAGTTTGTCCATCAGTTTATGGGTGACAAGCACTAGAAAAACAATATTTAGTACCAAGCTTACCCCACAAAACCCTCCAAAAATGACTCAAGAATTTTGTATCCCTATCAAAAACAATACTTTTAGGAACACCATGAAGTCTTATAATTTCCTTAAAGAACAAATCAGTAATGTATATGGCATCATCAGTTTTATGGCAAGGAATAAAATGTGCCATTTTAGAAAATCTGTCAACAACCACAAATATGGAATCCATTCCCTTTCTCGACCTAGGTAAACCCAAAACAAAATCCATTGATATATCTACCCAAGGTTCACTAGGCACAGGTAATGGGTGTACAAACCATGTGGCAAGACTCTAGATTTAACCCTTTTACAAGTTATGCATTCAGCACAAATTCTTTCCACATCACGTTTCATTTTAGGCCAAAAGAAATATTCGTGCAGAACATCCAAAGTCTTTTTCACACCAAAGTGACCCATTAATCCTCCCCCATGTGCTTCTCTCACAAGTAATTCTCGCAAAGAACATTGAGGCGCACACAATTTGTTTTCTTTAAACAAGTACCCATCAATCCTATAAAACTTTTCAAATGCTTTCTTTTCAAAAGGAAGAAACACTTTAGCAAAGTCAGCATCAGTGACATACCATTCCTTGATATATTTAAAACCAAGCAACCTAGCATTTAGAGTAGTAAGAAGAGTATACCTTCTTGACAATGCATCAGCCACCATATTTTCTTTACCTTTCTTGTATTTGATGACATATGGAAATGTCTCAATAAATTCCAGCCACCTTGCATGTCTTTTATTCAGCTTACCTGGACCCTTGATGTGTTTCAAAGACAGATGATCAGTGTGAATAACAAATTGTTTAGGCCAAAGGTAGTGTTGCCAATTCTCCAATGCTCTTTTGAGTGCATAAAGCTCCTTGTCATAAGTTGGATATTTCTAGGCTGCTCCGTTTAGCTTTTCACTAAAATATGCCAGTGGCTTTCCTTCCTGCATTAAAACAACACCTATTCCAACTCCAGATGCATCACATTCAATCTCAAAAGTTTTATTAAAGTCAGGCAATATTAGCACAGGTGCGGAACACAATTTTTCCTCAAGTTTATTGAATGCATCATCTTGTGCTTTATCCCATTTGAAACCAACAGATTTTTTAATGACCTCAGTGAGTGGTGCAGCAAATGTGCTAAAATCCTTTACAAATCACCTATAAAAACTAGCCAGACCATGAAAACTCCTCACCTCAGTTATGCTTTTGGGTGTTGGCCATTCTTTTATAGCTCTTATCTTTTCTTCATCAACTTCTATCCCTTTACACTCACCACAAAGCCAAGAAAGACAATTTTGTTCATACAAAAATCACACTTCTTTAGATTTGCAAACAATTTTTCCTTTCTCAAAACATCAAGCACACAATGCAAATGATTCAAATGCTCATCAAGATTCTTGCTGTAAATCAGAATGTCATCAAAATAAACCACAACAAATTTCCCAATGAAAGCACGCAAAACATGATTCATTAATCTCATGAAAGTGCTAGGTGCATTAGTTAACCCAAATGGCATAACTAACCATTCATACAAACCATGTTTTGTTTTGAAAGCAGTTTTCCATTCATCCCCTTCCCTCATTCTAATTTGATGGTATCCAGATTTCAGATTTCAAATCAATCTTAGAAAAGACAATAGAACCGTGCAATTCATCAAGCATATAATCTAATCTAGGAATAGGATGGCGATACTTTACAGTGATATTATTCACAGCTCTGCAATCAATGCACATCCTCCAAGTCCCATCTTTCTTTAGAACCAAAAGTACCGGAACAACACAAGGACTCAAGCTTTCTCTAACATATCCCTTTGCCATGAGCTCTTCCACTTGCTTTTGAAGCTCCTTTGTCTCTTCTGGATTGCTTCTATAGGCTGGCCTATTAGGAATTGTTGCCCCTGGAATGAAATCAATTTGATGTTCAATTCCTCTAATGGGTGGTAATCCAGGTGGAATTTCTCTGGGAACACATCATCATATTCATGCAATAAAAAACCAACAACACTTGGAAAGGAAGAGTTAATGCCATTAGTATTCAAAAAGGATTCCTTGTACACAAGGAGAAGCAGATGTTGTTCAGCCAAAAAGGCACTCCTCACTTCACTTTCTTTTGCATAAAAACTCAATTTTCTTCTTCTCTTTTCTCTCTTCATTTTTTTTCTGAAATTCTTTTTTTTGAACTCTCATCTTTTCTCTCTTTTTCACTCTCATTTCTTTTTGATGAATCTCTCACATTTTTCTTATTTTTCATATCACACTCTTTTTTATCTCTCTCTTTTTTCATCTTAAGTTGATCCTCATACACTTGCTTTAGGGTTAACGGTACAAAAGAATATCTATTTGTAAGCCCATCTTTCTTTACCTTTCTATCAAATTCCCAAGGTCTCCCCAAAAGTATATGTCCAGCATGCATAGGAACAACATCACATAATACTTCCCAATTGAGAAAGAAACAAGAACTTGCTTATCAACTTTAATTTCCCCACATTCATTCAACCATTGCAGCTTATATGGTCTAGGGTGTCTAACAGTAGGCAAATTCAATTTCTCAACCATTGTAGTGCTTGCAACATTTGTAACACTCCCGCCATCAATTATCAAACTACATACCTTGTTATTAATGAGGCAGCGAGTATGGAAAATATTTTTCCTTTGTTCATTCAACTCATCTTCCTTCACTTGAAAATTTAAGGCTCTTCTAACCACAAGGCATTCTCCTTCCACAGCATATTCAATCCCATCATCACTAGCATCTTCAAGTAGGGGCATGGAGTCATCACTTTCACTCTCGCTTTCAGTCACAACTTCATTATTTTTCAGAATCATGACTCTCTTGTTGGGGCATTGAGAAGCAATATGACCTGTACCCAAACACTTGAAACATTTTATATCCCTATTTCTAGAAGTTTGGAAATCAGATTTACCTTTGCTCTTTGATGAAGCTTCTTCTTTGCCTCTAGTAGTCTCCTTTTGGATAGCTTTTTCTCCTTTCTTCCAATTCTATTTGAAAGAAGAAGTTGATCCAGAATGAAATTTTGAAGCACCTTTTCGCTTGAGTTGCTTTTCCACCTTAATAGCCATATGAACCATGTCTTCTAGTTCCACAGAATGATGCAATTCAACTATGTCAGCTATATCTTTGTTCAACCCACTTAGAAATCGGGCCATTGTTGCTTCTCTATCTTCTTGCACATTAGCTCTTATCATGGCCAGTTCCATCTCCTTATTGTACTCCTCCACACTCCTAGGACCTTGTGTAAGGGACTGCAACTTTTGATAAAGCTCTCTAAAATAATGGTTGGGACCAAATCTCTTCCTCATTAGAGCTTTCATTTCTCTCCAAGTTGTTACGGGCCTCTCTCCATTATTCCTCCTATTAATACCCAATTTATCCCACCAAACAATAGCATAATTAGTGAATTCTATTGCTGCCAACTTCACCTTTTTAGCTTCAGAATAATTATGACACTCAAAGATCATTTCTATTTTCTTTTCCCACTCTAAATAGGCTTCAGGATCATTTCTACCTTGGATTGATGGTATCTTCATTTTGATGCTCCCAAGGTTCCCATCTACTCTATCTCTCTCCCTTGGGTTATTTCTCCTATGTCTTCTCCCATACCTATCCCCCCTATGCCTATTCCTTATCTATTCAACTTCAGATTCATAATTGACTTCATCCTCACTACCACCAACTTCGTTATTTTCAGATTCAAAGTCATCCATAGAAACCTCCCTTTGCCTTCCATGCCTTCTAGGATTAAGTCGAGCTCTTTGCAGATTTGCAATCCTTTCATCTTGTCTATCCATTCTATCCCTTATCTCTCCATAAACCAATTTCATCCGTTGAAAATGTTGTTTGATATAAGGTACGGATACGGATCGGCTAGAAACAAGTTAGGAAACTAGACGAACGATCGAAGGTAGGCCTTAAGAGAACCTGTCTCTTACAACCCTAGCCATGGAGACACCACAAGGATGATCAGTCCTTGATACAGTCGAGTATTCCCACGAGAATACGAGGCGGCAAGAAAAGCTCACTCAAGAGAAACAAAATTCTCTAAAATTCATTCATTCAAATCTGATCCCCAATTACAAAAAACGTAGCCTTATATAGGCAGCAAAAGAACAATCTAGAATCAAAAAACCCTAGGTCATAAATGCCATAAATGTGCCTTAATGATGATTGACTATCTTGGTTGGCACCAATTAAGGCTAAAGGAAATAGGAAATTACCTTTTCTTGAAGAAAAAGGCTGCTACCTAAAAATAGGAAACTAACCTAAAATATTCTTATGCAATCTTTGACCAAAAGGCCTTATTTAATGCAAATAAAAATGGAAACTTAAAAAAACGAAATTAAACCATAACTAATACATAAAGACGCCTTCTTGATGCTTCTTGAATATTCTTGGACGTCACTTATGCTCCTCCTCCAAGGCACATGCTTGTCACATGGTATTTTGAGTGAATTCTTCAATCTGGACTGCACATGGGCCTTGTACATCATCTTGTTTGGCTTCTAGCAATGTAATCACCATGTTTGGACCCTTGATGGGCTGATTGAGGGATGCTTCTTCCAAATAAATGGGCTCTAACTCTTTAAGATCTTTTATCAAACAATTCAGCGCCTCTTTCATAGATTTGGTCCTTGCTCTTGTCATTGGGCCTGCAATGCCTTGTAATGGGTCTTTTAGAATATTGGACTTCCATCTTTTAGCTTGGGCTCCACGCTCCGTGTTTTGGTCTTCCTTTGATGCTTGATCATGCCATGCTCCTCTATCATTCCCTCCCTGCTCAAAAGGATTCGTCCTCGAATCTGCAGCATCAAAGAGAGATAAATCAGTCACATTAAATGTAGCACTTACATTACCGTAGGAGCTAGGCAAATCTATTTTATAAGCATTATCATTGATTCGCTCCAAGACTTGGAAAGGGCCATCTCCTCTTGGCTGCAACTTAGACTTTCGTTGTTCTGGAAACCTCTCCTTTCGCAAGTGTACCCAAACCCAGTCTCCAGGCTCAAAGACAACCTTCCTACGACCTTTGTTAGCTTGCTTTGTATATTGCTCATTCTTTCTCTCGATGTTGGCCCTCACCTTAGCATGTAATTCCTGCACAAACTCAGCCTTTTTCTTGCCATCAAGGTTAGCTCGTTCACTAGAAGGCAAAGGCAGAATATCCAAAGGAGATAGAGGATTAAAGCCATAAACAATCTCAAATGGAGAGAAAGAAGTGGAAGAGTGAATAGCCCTGTTATATGCAAATTCAATATGAGGCAAGCAGTTGACCCAATTCTTCAAGTTCTTTTGAATTATTGCACGTAACAAGGTAGTGAGTGTTCTATTGACGACCTCAGTTTGCCCATCCGTTTGGGGATGTGCCACAGTAGAAAACAGCAACTTAGTTCCAAGCTTACTCCACAAGGTCCTCCAAAAATGGCTAAGAAACTTTACATCCCTATCACTCACAATGGTTTTAGGCAATCCATGCAATCTAACAATTTCTTTGAAGAACAAGTCAGCAATATGCACAGCATCATTTGTTTTAGAACAAGCAATAAAATGAGCCATTTTACTAAATCTATCTACTACAACAAAGATGCTATCTTTCCCAGATTGAGACCTAGGCAAGCCCAACACAAAATCCATAGAAATATCTACCCAAGGTTGGGAAGGCACAGGTAGAGGGGAATATAAACCATGAGGTTGAACCTTAGACTTTGCATGCCTACATGTCACACATTTAGCACAAACAGACACAACATCTTTGCGCATACCAGGCCAATAAAAGTGTTCATGCAAAAGAGCTAATGTTTTGTCAACACCAAAGTGACCCATCAAACCACCACCATGAGTTTCTTTTACAAGCAGCTCACGCATAGAGCAATTGGGAATGCACAATTTATCTTTCTTAAAAAGAAACCCATCAGATCTATAAAAGTCATTCACCCCATGCTTTTCACAAGAAAGCCAAATTTTGGAAAAATCACAATCAGAGTCATACAACCCTTTCAATAATTCAAATCCAAGTAATCTAGCATGAAGAGAAGTGATAAGAGAATACCTCCTAGAAAGAGCATCAGCAACAACATTCTCTTTACCTTGCTTATGCTTGATCACATAAGGAAACGTCTCTATGAATTCCAACCAGCGAGCATGCTTCTTGTTAAGCTTACCTTGAGACTTTAGAAACTTCAAACTTTCATGATCAGAGTGAATAATGAACTCCTTGGGCCATAAATAATGCTGCCATGTTTCTAAAGTTCGTTTTAAAGCATAGAGTTCCTTATCATAAGTAGAGTAATTCAAAGAAGCTCCA
The DNA here is from genome assembly GCF_004799145.2 of Neltuma alba. NCBI lineage: Eukaryota > Viridiplantae > Streptophyta > Magnoliopsida > Fabales > Fabaceae > Neltuma > Neltuma alba. The sequence continues at coordinate 18,080 of NW_021632303.1, read as the reverse complement.
CTTAATTTCTCACTGAAGTAGGCAATAGGCCTAGACTCTTGCATTAGAACAGCACCAATACCAATCCCAGAAGCATCACATTCAACTTCAAAAACTTTATTAAAATCAGGTAAACACAAAAGTGGTGCATTGGTTAATTTCTCTTTCAAGGTATTAAAAGCTGTTTCTTGTGTTTCACCCCATTTAAATGTCACATGCTTCTTAACAAGCTCATTTAGAGGTGCAGCAATAGTTGAAAAATCTTTGACAAACCTCCTATAGAAACTTGCTAGTCCATGAAAACTCCTGACTTCATTGGCATTCTTTGGGGTTGGCCAATCTCTTATAGCTTTCACCTTTTCCTCATCCACATGGATCCCTTGAGCACCTACAACAAAACCAAGAAACACAACAGAATCCATGCAAAAGGAGCATTTCTGAAAATTAGCATATAAGCTATTCTCCCTAAGAGTTCGAAACACCTCATGCAAGTGAATAACATGGTCATCTATTGTTCTACTATAGACAAGAATATCATCAAAGTAGACAACCACAAACTTCCCAATAAATGAACGAAAAACATGATTCATCAAGCTCATGAAAGTGCTAGGTGCATTAGTTAACCCAAAAGGCATAACTAACCATTCATACAATCCAAATTTAGTTTTAAATGCTGTTTTCCATTCATCTCCCTCTTTCATGCGAATTTGATGATAACCACTCCTTAGGTCAATTTTAGAGAATAAAGTAGCACCATGCAACTCATCCAACATGTCATCTAATCTAGGAATGGGGTAGCGATACTTAACTGTTATTTTGTTGATGGCTCTACAATCAATGCACATTCGCCATGAACCATCTTTCTTGGGCACTAGAAGTACTGGAACAGCACATGGGCTCAAACTTTCCCTTACAAAGCCTTTCCTCATGAGTTCATCAACTTGGCGTTGAATCTCTTTAGTTTCTTCGGGATTGGCTCTATAAGCTGGTCTATTAGGTATAGAAGCTCCAGGGATGAAATCAATCCTATGCTCAATTCCTCTTAAGGGAGGAAGCCCATCGGGAACTTCATCAGGGAATAGGTCACCAAATTCCTGCAACAAAGCCACAACACTAGAAGGCAAAGAGGGGTTAAGTTGGTTAGTAGAAAAATAAGCATCCTTGCACACAAGCACCAAGACTCGCTCACTCTCTTAACCTCACTTTTTCCAGCAAATAGACTCTCTTTCTTTTGTTCATTTTTCTCATATTCATTCCTTTTCTTTTCTTTTTTCTGTACTCTCTTTTTCACTCCACTCACTTATTTTTTTGCATTCTTTCTCAATCCTCACTTGGTCATCATAAGCTTCTTTAGGCCTAAGAGGCTTCAATACAATGATTTTTCCATTGAAAGGTACAGAATAACAATTTTTGTAACCATCATAGTGAGCTCTACTATCAAACTGCCATGGTCTTCCAAGCAAAAGATGTCCAGCAAGCATTGGGACTACATCACATAAAACTTCAGCATGGTAGTTGCCAACAGAAAAAGAAACCAAAACTTGCTTAGTGACCTTAGCTTCAGCACTATCATTCAACCATTGCAATTTATAAGGCTTAGGATGCTTCATAGTAGGTAAATCCAACTTTTCAACAAGTAAGGTACTAGCAACATTGGTAACACTACCACTATCAATAACCATGCTACATACCTTATTCTTTATGAAGCACCTAGTGTGGAAGATGAGCTCTCGCTGCTCTTGCTCTTTATCTTCCTTTGGTTGCATGTTTAGGGCTCTTCTAGCCACTAATGCTTCTCCCTTAACAGGTTCAGCTTCATCAATCTCCAATTCAGAATCAGTCACCAAAGAAGGCATGTCATCATCACTTTCATCGCTAGAAACACTGTCATACTCGCCATTATCTTTGAGAATCATGGCCCTCTTATTGGGACATTGGGAAGCAATATGCCCTTTTCCATGACATCTAAAACATTGAAGAGAAGAGGTTCTATCAGTAGAAGAAGTTTTAGAGTCAAGTTTCTTACCGCCATCAATCTTGGGCTTGGATTCCTCCTTGGCTTTTGGTGTGAATTTTGCAACATCTTTAGCCTTAGAATCCTTCCACTTGGATGCTGATCTAGAGTCCCTCCAACCATGAGATGAGGATTTGGAGTGTTTTTCTTTATACCGCTTCTCAACTTTGATGGCTTTATGCACTAGCTCTTCTTTATCAACAAAAGTGTACATCTCAACTTTGTCTCTAATTTCAGGCCTTAACCCATCAATGATTCTGGTCATGCTTGCTTCTTCTCCTTCTTGTACTCCAGCTCGCATTTTAAGAAGGTCAAGTTCATGCACATATTCATCTACAGTCATAGAGCCTTGGCCAAACAGTCGTAACTTTCTATTTAGCTCTCGGTAGTAGTAACTAGGGACATACTTGTTGCGCATGAGTTTCTTTAGCTTTGACCATGTATGAGGTGGTCCTTTGCCCTTAAGGCGCCTTTTAAGCTGTAAATCTTCCCACCAAACAATAGCATAGTCAGAAAATTGATATGAAGCAATTTTTACCTTCTTTTCTTCTGGCCAGTCATTCATTCTGAAGATTTGCTCAAACTTCATCTCCCAATCAAGGTATGCATCTGGATTTACATTACCCTTGAAGGTAGGGTACTTGATCTTTGGGTCATAGGTGTCCAAATCACGTTTTTCAGGTCTGCTCCTATTCTTTGAGGATGAAGAACCAGATCTAATCACCTCCTCGTCACCACTACTTGCTTTGGATGCTTTTAGCTCCGCTAGCTCCAACTTGAGTTTGAGAAATTCATCTCTCATGGCTCTCATGAACAGCTTAGGATCTGTGTTGAATTCTTCCATATTGGCTTCTTTGTCACTCATCTTGAAATTGAAACGTTAGTGTGATCAAAGAGAAATGAATAGTAAGAAGGGACCTTACCACTCTACTCGTGTGTTTCACTCAAGAAATTGTAGTGTCACTCGTGTTTAACTCAAATCTGGCTTTTAAATTGATGTAATAACACTCTCGCCTTTTACCGCTCAAACTTGCCTCCTATAGTATTCTTGATTGAAACTCAACAAAATCAAGAGACAATGTTAGTAAATGGTAATCTCCACAACCAAAATTGCAAGAACCAGAAAATATAAGAGATAAGAAAGGAATATGTGATAAAAGAAGAAGGATAGGTACCAAAAAAAATGAAAAGGAAGGAAAAGAGGAGAAAAAAAACGTAAAAGGAAAAAAAAGGAAAGGAGAATATGGAAAGCTATGAATTAGAAAAGAAAGGAAAAAAAAAAAAGGAAGAAAATATTTAGGAAAGGTGCTACCTTGAAAATAATTTAGGAAATTGGGCACCTTGCAAGAAAAGCAAATCAAGTTAGGAAGGTGAGATATGGAAGGAAGGAAGCAAATAGGAAACTTGAAGGAAAAGGAAAGAAACTCAAATTAAGCAATACAGAAAAAAAGGAAAGGAAAACAAAAAAATAGGAAACAAGAAGAAATTAGGAAACATGCAAAGAGAGGAATAAGAACTCTTACCACCCAAGTTTAACGATTTAGGAAACTAGTTGTGACTTGTAATGGAAGCTCTTCTCAATTTTAGGAAACTCATCTTTAACATTGCAATTCTCAAATCTACAGCTTCTCCTCTTTTTTTTTTGAATTTTCGGATTTTTTTTCTTTTTTTTTTCTAGCACTCCTTTTTTTTCACAACATAACACTTTTTTTTGGCTTTTTTTTCTCTCTCTTTTTTCTTTTTTGCTGCTCAAAGGAACACAGAAAGTCACAAAAAAAACACAAATAGGAGGTGGAAAGGCGAAGAAACAAATTGATGGAAGCAAGGAACGAAGAACGAATGATAGAATTAAGAAGATGAAACAAGAAAACAGAAATAATAGATAAAAGGATAGAACTTGAATTCTAGCAAACCTTAGCTCTGATGCCAAATGATATAAGGTACGGATACGGATCGGCTAGAAACAAGTTAGGAAACTAGACGAACGATCGAAGGTAGGACCTTAAGAGAACCTGTCTCTTACAACCCTAGCCATGGAGACACCACAAGGATGATCAGTCCTTGATACAGTCGAGTATTCCCACGAGAATACGAGGCGGCAAGCAAAGCTCACTCAAGAGAAATAAAATTCTCTAAAATTCATTCATTCAAATCTGATCCCCAATTACAAAAAACGTAGCCTTATATAGGCAGCAAAAGAACAATCTAGAATCAAAAAACCCTAGGTCATAAATGCCATAAATGTGCCTTAATGATGATTGACTATCTTGGTTGGCACCAATTAAGGCTAAAGGAAATAGGAAATTACCTTTTCTTGAAGAAAAAGGCTGCTACCTAAAAATAGGAAACTAACCTAAAATATTCTTATGCAATCTTTGACCAAAAGGCCTTATTTAATGCAAATAAAAATGGAAACTTAAAAAAACGAAATTAAACCATAACTAATACATAAAGACGCCTTCTTGATGCTTCTTGAATATTCTTGGACGTCACTTATGCTCCTCCTCCAAGGCACATGCTTGTCACATGGTATTTTGAGTGAATTCTTCAATCTGGACTGCACATGGGCCTTGTACATCATCTTGTTTGGCTTCTAGCAATGTAATCACCATGTTTGGACCCTTGATGGGCTGATTGAGGGATGCTTCTTCCAAATAAATGGGCTCTAACTCTTTAAGATCTTTTATCAAACAATTCAGCGCCTCTTTCATAGATTTGGTCCTTGCTCTTGTCATTGGGCCTGCAATGCCTTGTAATGGGTCTTTTAGAATATTGGACTTCATCTTTTAGCTTGGGTTCCACGCTCTGTGTTTTGGTCTTCCTTTGATGCTTGATCATGCCATGCTCCTCTATCATTGTTGCATTGCCCTAAGGGTGTCTTCAATATTCATTGGGTTTCCACCACCATGGGATGTTCCATCTGCATTAGACATTGTGACTTCAAGGAAAAATAATTATGTTAGTGAAGTAAAGTTCCTCACAAAATTTCCTCACATGTTTCCCTCAAGAATGACACTCAACACTCGTGTTTCACTCAAACTTGGCTTTTAAATTGGGGTATGTCACTCTTGCCTTTTTCCACTCAGAAATCCCTCTTGAGGTTCTTTAAAGAACTAAGCAATTTAAACAAAGCAATCACAATATGCAGAATCAGTCAACACTTAGGAACCTTGAGAAATTAAGAGTATTGAATATGGACTTCCAAGAAAAATCAGAAATTCAATTGACACAAATATTGCAAAAGCCAAAACAGAATTTGGATATGAAGATGATTTGCTCAAAACACTTCCAGCACTATAATTTTTTTTTGTTTTTTTTTTCTGTTCCTTTTTTTTTGGGTACTTGTTTTTTCTTTTTCTTGTCTTTCCCCTTTTTTTTTGTTTTCACTGAATAATGCAAAGAAAATCATGAAAATACCATAAACAAAACTGAACAAGCAATTTGAACCCAGAAATTCCAGAAAATGCATCCTTTTCAAATGGGTATAACATGCCCTAGAAAAGTCAGATTTAGATTAAACCAAAACGAGAAGAAAGAAGGGATTCTGAACTATGAAAATGACCTATTAAATATCACAAAACTCAACGGAAAAGTGAACGAACAAGGATGACAATTTGGTGATGGACAGAAACGCAGAAGACAAATAGACACAAGAAAAGGCACCAAATGAAGAACGAAAATGAAGGTAAACTAACAGAAAAATATGACCTGAATTTAGATCCAAGGCTCTGATACCAAGATGGTGAGAACCCACAAGGAAAAATTCCACGAACCCACAACCGATCTGAATATCGTGTTTGCAGGGGTTCTATAGAGGACTGGGCTTCATCTTGGCCTCTTGAAATATTGGCCACTGGCTATTTCCCTTTCCCTCTTTTAGCCCTCTTCTGTGATGGATGAGAGGGCATTGGAATCCACATTTTATTTAACTGATTAATTCTGAAGATGGGAATTTGTTCTTTAACTTCCCCAAGTTCCAAATGTACAATATTATGTACTTGGAGAAAGTATGAAGCCAGTTAAGGATACGTAAACAAAGGTCTGGTGATCAACTTGAACTTGTGAACGTGGGAGAACAAGGACCCAAAGTGTTGAAAGACGCCACAAGGTTGATCAAGCCTTGATAAGTCTGTTAGTTCAATGAAGAACCCTAGAGAGAACTGTAGGGAATTGAAAGACGACGCGCAGCGAAAACGACATAAAATTTTAAAACTTTCATTCCCTTTTCCGGATCTACCGATCGCGTTTAAGTCAGGTAGTAAGAAGCATTACCTTTAGGCGTTCGATTCCCTGGTGACTTGATGATTCGGCCGTTCAGGATGCTTCTGGTGCCTCCTTTGTCGTTCGAAGTCGACAACTCCGGTCGGCTTCCTCTACCGGTATCCACACGAGTAGCCCTCAACCTCGAACGGCGTGCTAGCGCCTATGTCCGTCTAGGGTTTTAGGAATCCGTCCTCTCTCCTCTATTAGGCCGTCTCTTTATCTGTTAGTTCTCTCTTGCTTAAACCCTAGCTCCTCATACCAATATATAGGATGCTATATAGGTTTAATTAATAATATTTAATTTCGAAATTAACTCTAAATTAATTCCGAAATTAATACAATATCAAATATTGCCTAATCAGATAAGAGAACAATTAAATAAATATGGTTTAAATTAAATCTGTCTCACAGATTTAATTCTCCTATTTATTTAATAAAGAGATGACGGAATTAATTTGTATATATTTAATTTATCCTTATAAATTAAATCTAATAATTAATATCCTTTATATTTATATATATATATATACGAATTTATATATATATATATATACACGTCCACCCTATATTATTCATTGAATCTGGACATATCTTAGATTCAATGAATCTGGACATCATAACTCGTGTCGGGCTATTTTGTGTGCGACCCTGTAGGCCCATATGAAGTTGGCAGTGGGCCATTAACTACAATGACCCACAAGTCGTAAGCGGTCTCTAGCAAGACATCACGACTACCCAAATCATATGAGGATCATTGAACGATGCAACCTTTCATGCAACCATATCACGTCCCTTTTGTCTCACGACATTTTGGTCATGGATGAGGCATGGAGAACGTCATCCTCCTATCCATGACCGTTACTTTCTCGATCCCTGAGTAGTCTGAGTATAGAAATGGAACTACCTTTCCATTATAGTATGGCCATACATTTCTCAGACTCACTCATCGAGGGGCCCAGTAATGTCTCTCTACGAATGTGAGGGACAAATTCCATCTTGACCATTCACATTCCTACGCATGAAAAACCACTAAGCCTGAACATAGTCTTTATGATCACTTGGTCAAAAGTGACTTTTGACTAGGTCAAAGCTAAGCGTTTCTCATGTATGAATCCATGATGATCTCAGGTCAAAGGGCACAGTGACATGGTTTGTATATGAGAGAAGCTTATGACTTAACCCATGCAGCTCTCTCATAGCGGGTCGGTCCAACACCTTGTACTCTTACATGTGCCTATGACTTTAATTTATATCTCCATATAATTTAAAGTCATACTGGTCTTATTTCATCTTTGCTCCCACATAGATGACCGACCAGGGACATTTAGGATAAACCATGAGTTATCCAAGGATAGTTATCACAGTAAACATGCAAATAATATGATAACGTAATTAATAAACTTATAAATTAACAATGTTCAAAACATAATGATTGGCCCCTAGGGCACAATTTCCAACAAGAACCTCTCTCAAGTCAGAAATTGCAAAATGCAAGTTTTTCATTCAAATTCTGAAATCTGCTCCAAAATGAGGGTTACAATATCTTATACAGGATACATTCAGAAATCTAACCTAAAAAGTATTAAATGCAATCTAGAAAATCAAAATATAATAAATTCATAAAGACTTGATTTAGGCAACTTGGAAACTCAAAAGTCAAATCTGCCAACTAATTATGAATTTTCGCTCAAATGCATTTAATGAAATATAATCAGCATATCAAGCCCAAAATATGATTAATTAGGCCCAAATGAGTCTTCTCATGTGTTGTACTTGATCCAGGCTCCTTAAATTGAAGTATCCAAGCCCAAGATATGATAAGTAGCTCCATTTTCAGCCCAAATGACATTAGTGACGTCCTCAGCATTTTTATCCAGATTTGATGCTCCAACAAATGCTATTTGCTTTGTCAAGGTGTGATATAAGGAACGGATACGGATCGGCTAGAAACAAGTTAGGAAACTAGACGAACGATCGAAGGTAGGACCTTAAAAGAACCTGTCTCTTACAACCCTAGCCATGGAGACACCACAAGGATGATCAGTCCTTGATACAGTCGAGTATTCCCACGAGAATACGAGGCGGCAAGCAAAGCTCACTCAAGAGAAATAAAATTCTCTAAAATTCATTCATTCAAATCTGATCCCCAATTACAAAAAACGTAGCCTTATATAGGCAGCAAAAGAACAATCTAGAATAAAAAAACCTTAGGTCATAAATGCCATAAATGTGCCTTAATGATGATTGACTATCTTGGTTGGCACTAATTAAGGCTAAAGGAAATAGGAAATTACCTTTTCTTGGAGAAAAAGGCTGCTACCTCAAAATAGGAAACTAACCTAAAATATTCTCATGCAATCTTTGACCAAAAGGCCTTATTTAATGCAAATAAAAATGGAAACTTAAAAAAACGAAATTAAACCATAACTAATACATAAAGACGCCTTCTTGATGCTTCTTGGACCTTCCAAATAGATCTTTATAATTGCTATTCACGTCCATAAGCATGTATGGGCCTTTAAGACACCCATTTGGGCTTGAATATGGTTGAATCACGTTCTGGAACTCCCATGGTCCATAACACAATGCATTTGGGCCCCAATTTAAAAGATTATAGCTCTAATGGACTCCTCCAGGCACATATAATTATGTTGGGCCTTTAATAACATAAGAATTGGCTTCAAATGCTCCTTTTGGGCTCTTAGAACACATGTTCTTGTCTTTCTCAGGGTCCAAGTATTTATACTCCAACGACTCATATGCCATGGTGGCTTTCGGGGTGGCCTTCCACATGTCACATTAAGCTCCGCACGTGTCCATGTCATCATCCAAGGAATGATCCATGTCCTCCTCCATGTAAGCATTCTTGAGTTATAAATTTCCTGAATACTCTGGAGGGCTTGTTGGGCCTCTAATTGGATGAGTACTACTTCGGCTTCATGACCTCCATATTGTATGCTATCAAGGTGTCTTGCACTAGCCCACTCAAAGCTTCCTTAATTCTTTTAGCTCTTGGTCTTGTGATTGGTCCAGTTGGGATTTGCAATGGATTATTGGAAGTTGAGGAGTTAGCTTGTTATATTGCATCAATGCTTGTCACAATTCTTTAATCTGAACCCCACATGGGCCTCGTACATCATCTTGTTGGGCTTCTAGCAATGTAATCACCATTTTTGGACTCCTTTTAGGCTCACTAAAATGTGCTTCTTCCAAATAAATGGGCTCCAACTCTTTTAGCTCTCTTATTAGACAATTTAGGGCCTCTTTCATAGCTTTGGTCCTTGCTCTTATCATTGGGCCTCCAATGCCTTGTAATGGATCTTTCGGAATGTCGGACTTCTTTGTTTGGGCTTCTTGCCCATGCTCTTGACACACCATGCTCCTCCATCAACTTTGCATGAGGATTCAAGAATGGTGAATAGGCCTTAGAAATTCCGCCATTTGGGCCATGACTCAGAGAATCTCTTTCAGCTATTCTAGTTGCGTGAGAATGAAATTCTCCTCTGGCCTCAGAATTCAGTGTGGCTCCACAAGAAAACTCACAATTTTGCATGAGGATTCAAGAATGGTGAATAGGTCTCAAAATTTCTGCCATTTTAGCCATCGACTGGAAGACATTCTATTTCAGCTATTGTAATTGCTTGAGAATGAAATTCTCCCCTGGCCTCTAAATTCAGCTTGGCCCCACCCAAAAAAACTCATGATTTTGCATGAGGCTTCAAGAATGGTGAATAGGCCTCACAAATTCCACCATTCGGGCCATCAACTGAAAGACATTCTGTTTCATCTATTGTACTTGCATGAGAATGAAATTCTGCCCTGGCCACGGAATTCAGCTTGGCTCCACAGAAAAACTTGTGATTTTACATGAGGATTCAAGAATGATGAATAGGTCTCAGAATTTCTGCCATTGACTAAAAGACATTCTCTTTCAGCTATTGTAGTTGTTTGAGAATGAAATTCTCCCCTGGCCTCAGAATTCAGCTTGGCCCCACAAAAAAAACTCAAGATTTTGCATGAGGCTTCAAGAATGGTGAATAGGTCTCAGAAATTCTGCCATTTGGGCCATCAGCTGAAAGACATTCTATTTCAGTTATTGTAGTTGCTTGAGAATGAAATTCTCCTGTGGCCTCAGAATTCAACTTGGCTCCACACAAAAACTCATGATTTTGGATTAGAATTCAAGAATGGTGAATAGGTCTCAAAAATTCCGCCATTTGGGCATGAACTAAAAGAGATTCTGTTTCAGCTATTGTAGTTACCTGAGAATGAAATTCTGCCATGGCCTCGAAATTTAGCTTAACTCCACACAAAAAATTCATGATTTTGCATGAGGAGTCAAGAATGGTGAACAGGTCTTAGAAATTTTGTCATTTGGGCCATAAACCAAAAGTGATTCTGTTTCAGCTATTGTAGTTATGTGAGAATGAAATTCTCTCCTGGCCTCAGAATCCAGCGTGGCTCCATAAAAAAACTAATGATTTTGCATGAGGATTCATGAATGGTGAATAGGTATAAGAATTTCTGCCATTTGGGCCATGAACTGAAAGAGATTCTGTTTCAACTATTGTAGTTGCCTGAGAATGAAATTCTCCCCTGGCCTCAGAATTAGTGTGGCCTCACTAAAAAACTCATGATTCTGCAGTATGATTCATGAATGGAGAATAGGTCTTAAAAATTCCGCCATTCAGGCCATTGACTGAAAGACATTCTATTTCAGCTATTGTAGTTGCGTGAGAATGAAATTCTGCCCTGGCCTCAAAATTCAGCGTGTTTCCACAAAAAAACTCACGATTTTGCATGAGGATTCAAGAATGGTGAATAGGTCTTGGAAATTTCACCATTCAGGCCATTGACTGAAAGACATTCTATTTCAACTATTGTAGTTGCGTGAGAATGAAATTCTCCCCTAGCCTCAGAATTCAGCTTGGCTCCACAAACAAACTCATGATTTTGCATGTGATTTATCCTTAGTCGTATAGGCAATCAAAAAAACAAGAAAGAAAAGAAGGTTATGCAGCACAATGATGCAACCTAGATGTCGAATCACTTAGTCTAATAACTCTCTGAATTTCTAAGCAAAAATTAGTACAATTTACTGGTAACAGTGTTGAAACAGAGCAAAATGCAAATCAGTATAGAAAGATTTTTGTTGATTTTCCAGGTAGAGGATTGGAGTGATAATGAAAGAAAATGCAGATAGCACCTTGAATTTTAAGAAAAGCAATCAGAGTATCAATTCTCCCAAGAGTTTCACTTCATCTTCATTGCCTTAATCTAATCTAGAGCTAAATGTTACTGAATGTGCAGAGGACTAAACACTCTTAATCAAATAGAACTTCTATTCGAATGAATCAATTAATCAAACCACAATATTCAATTTCACTGAATTGTAATAAGGATCTAATTAACTTCTAATTCAAGAATGAATTACAAAGTCTTCTACAGCATTCAATTACACAGCATTCATTTGGTGAAAAAGATAGATGAATGCAAACTCCCTCTTCAATCCAGTAGCTCAGATTCGGTTCTGCTCTTGGAAGAATTTGCAGAATTAGCTACACATGATAATGATTGCTCCTTCTTCAACGTTCAACTGCTGCTTCTCCATGGATGTTCCCCAAGTTTGATGGTTTCCCGCTCAAGAAGATATAGATCAGTTAGAAGAAAATGGAATCCCGCAATCTCCCTTGCGACCTCTAGCAAAAGCACACCCTCCTCTTTTTTTTTCACTCACCGAAGAATATATAACCAACGTCTGCCCAGCTAAAATTCCTTTTTTGTTATTCCTTTCCATTTTTCCTTTCAGTCTTAGCTGGCATAGAGGATTGTTTTCAAATCATTTTCATTTTCCCGCCTCTGTACTGTAATTCCCGCAACTGAATATTTCAGCTCCTTTGGTGGAATTCCTTCTCCTTTAGTGATGGAATTCAGTTTCCATTAGTGATGGAATTTCATTTCCTTTGAACTCCCCTTTCCTTTGGGAAAAATGTTTCTGTCACTCCAAAATTACAATTCTGCCCCTGAATTTAAAATATTAAGACAGAAGTAACATCCAATAGTGAAAATTAATAAGAAGAATTATTAAAATATCACAACTGCTTAATTCTTTTACTCAAGTGCATCAGGAATTTATTTGTTTATTAATGGAATTAATGCTCAATCCATTTCTTAAAATAGCCTAAAATATACATCCCAAGCATATAAAAAATATGATTTATCAGCATGAGGAAACAAGAGTGGTGAATAGCCCTCAGAAATTCCGTAATTTGGCCTACCAACTAAAAGAGATTCTATTTTAGCTGTTGTAGTTACGTGAGAATGAAATTCTCCCCAGGCCTCAGAATTCATCGTGGCTCCACAAAAAAAAGCATGATTTTGCATGAGGATTCAAGACTGGTCAATAGGTCTTAGAAATTCTGCCATTTAGGCCATGAACTAAAAGGGATTCTGTTTCAGCTATTGTAATTAGGTGAAAATGAAATTCTCTCTTGGCCACGGAATCCAGTGTCACTCTACAAAAAAACTAATGATTTTGCAAAAGGATTCAAGAAGGGGGAATAGGTCTCAAAAATTCCGCCCATTGGACCATCGACTAAAAGACATTCTATTTCATCTATTGTAGTTGTGTGAGAATAAAATCCTCCCCAGGCCTAGGAATTTAGCGTGGCTTGACAAAAAAACTCACGATTATGCATGAGGATCCAAGAAGGTGAATAGGTCTACAGAATTCCACCATATAGGTCATAAACTGAAAGAGATTCTGTTTCAGATATTTTAGTTGCCTGAGAATGAAATTCTCCCCTGGCCTCGAAATTCAGCTTGACTCCACAAAAAGACTCACGATTTTGCATCAAGCTTCAAGAATGATGAATAGGCCTCACAAGTTCTACTATTTGGGCTATTGACTGAAAGACATTCTATTTCAGCTATGTAGTTTCATAAGAATGAAATTCCCCCTGACCTTGAAGTTCAGGAATGGTAAATAGGTCTCAAAAATTCCGCTATTTGGGCCACGAACTGAAAGAGATTCTATTTCAGCTATTGTAGTTGCATGGGATTGAAATTCTTTCCAAGACTTGGGATTCAACATGGCTTCCTAAGAAAACTCACAATTCAGTATAAGGATTCAAGAATAGTGAATAGGTCTCAGAAATTCTACCATTTAGGCTAAGAATTGAAAGAGATTCTGTTTCAGCTATTGTAGTTGTGTGAGAATGAAATTCTCCCTTGGCCTCGAAATTCAGCATGGCTTCACAAAAAAACTCACGATTTTACATGAGGATTCAAGAATGGTGAATAGGTCTCAGAAACTTCACCATTTGGGCCACGAACCGAAAGAGATTCTATTTCAACTATTGTAGTTGCGTAGGAATGAAATTCTTTTTAGGACTCGAGATTCAGTATGGCTTCTGAAGAAAACTCACGATTTAGTATAAGGATTCAAGAATAGTGAATAGGTCTCAGAAATTCTGCCATTGGGGCCAATAACTGAAAGAGATTGTATTTCAGCTATTGTAGTTGCGTGAGAATGAAATTCTCCCTTCATCTCAAAATTCAGCGTGGCTTAACAAAAAAACTCATGATTTTGCATGAGGATTCAATAATGGTGAATAGGTCTCACAAATTCCGCCATTTGGGCCATAAACTGAAAGAGATTCAATTTTCGCTATTGTAGTTGCGTCAGAACGAAATTCTCCCCTGGCCTCAGAACTCAGTTGGCTTCACAACAAAACTCACAATTTTGCATGAGGATTCAAGAATGGTGACTAGGTCTCAAAAATTCCACCATTTGGGCTAGGAACTAAAAGAGATTCTATTTCAGCTGTTGTAGTTGCGTGAGAATGAAATTCTTCTCAGGACTCGGGATTCAACATGGCTTCCCAAGAAAACCCACGATTTAGTACAAGGATTCAAGAATAGTGAATCAGTCTTAGAAATTCTGCCATTTGGGCCAACAACAAAAAGAAATTCTATTTCAGCTATTGCAGTTGCGTGGGAATGAAATTCTCCCTTGGCCTTGAAATTCAGGAATGTTAAATAGGTCTCAAAAATTCCGCTATTTGGGCCATAAACTGAAAGAGATTTTATTTCAGCTACTGCAGTAGCGTGGGAATGAAATTCTCCCCTAGACTCAGAAATCAGCATGGATTCACAACAAAACTCATGATTTTGTATGAGGATTCAGGAATGGTGAGTAGGTAACAACAATTCCACCATTTGGGTCACGAATTAAAACAGATTCTATTTCAGCTATTGTAGTTGTGTGGGAATGAAATTCTTTCCAGGACTTGGGATTCAGCATAGCTTTCCAAGAAAACTCACGATTTAGTTTTAAATGTTGTTTTCCATTCATCTCCCTCTTTCATGCGAATTTGATGGTAACCACTCCTAAGATCAATTTTAGATAATAAAGTAGCACTATGCAACTCATCCAACATGTCATCTAATCTAAGAACGGGGTAGCGATACTTAACTGTTATTTTGTTTATTGCTCTAGAATCAATGCACATTCGCCACGAACCATCTTTCTTAGGCACTAAGAGTATTGGAACAGCACATAGGTCATTCATTGAATTTGCTTACAATAGGAGTGTGCATTCATCTACTGATTATTCTCCTTTTGAAATAGTGTATGGTTTTAATCCACTAACTCCCTTGGATTTATTACCATTGCCTATTTGATGAGAGGACAAGTCTTGATGGGACAAAGAAAGCTGAAACAGTGAAACAACAAATTGAAAAGAAAAATGAGCAATATGCATCCAAGGCAAACAAAGGAAGAAGGCGTGTTCTCTTTGAATCTGGTGATTGGGTATGGGTGCATATTAGGAAAGAAAGTCCAAATTAGCTCCAAGAGGAGATGGTCCATTTCAAGTGCTTGAAAGAATCAATGACAATGCTTACAAAATTGATTTACTTGGTGAGTATAATGTTAGCGCTACTTTCAATGTGGCTGATTTATCTCCTTTTGATGCAGGTGATGATTCGAGGTCGAATCCTTTTCAAGAGAGAGGGAATGATGCGATACAACAAGCTAACTCCTCAACTTCCAATGATCCATTGCAAATCCCAACTGGACCAATCACAAGAGCAAGAGCTAAAAGAATTAAGGAAGCTTTGAGTGGGCTAGTGCAAGACACCTTGACAAAGCAAATGGCATTTGTTGGAGTATCAAATCTGGATAAAAATGCTGAGAACGTCACTAATGTCATTTGGGCTGAAAATGGAGCTACTAATCATATCTTGGGCTTGGAGACTTCAATTTAAGGAGCATGGATCAAGTACAACACATGACAAGACTCACTTGGGCCTAATTAATCATATTTTGGGCTTGATATGTTGATTATATTTCATTAAATGCATTTGAACGAAAATTCATAATTAGTTGGCAGATTTGACTTTTGAGTTTCCAAGTTACCTAAATAAAGTCCTTATGAATTTATTATATTTTGATTTTCTAGATTGCATTTAATACTTTTTAGATCAGATTTCTGAATGTATCCTCTATAAGATATTGTAACCCTCATTTTGGAGCAGATTTTGGAATTTGAATGAAAAACTTACATTTTGCAATTTTTGACTTGAGAGGGGTTCTCTCTAGGGTTCTTCATTGAACTAACAGACTTATCAAGGCTTGATCAACCTTGTGGCATTTTTCAACACTTCGGGTCCTTGTTCTCTCGTGTTCAAGGGTTCAAGTGGATCACCAGACCTTTGTTTACATTCTTGGGGTGCGTATATTCAGATCGGTTGCGGGTTCGTGGGATTTTTCCTTGTGGGTTCTCACCAAACATGTGCCTTGGACAAGGATCATAAGTGCCATCTAAGAATCTTCAAGAAGGATCAAGAAGGATCAAGAAGGTATCATTATGAATTGATTATGATTTAAATTCGTTTTTTTGGTAAGGAGTGTTTTAGAAGATCATGTTTTGATCTACTTTCCTATTTTTAAATAGCAGATTTATTCTTAAAGTTTAAATTATTTCTTTTTATTTCTATGTAATAAATGGTGCCTCCCATAGTCAAATAATCATTAATGAGGCATCATCCCTAGTATTTTTGTCTTAAGATGCTGATTCTAGAGTGTTCTATTGTTGCCTGTATATATAGGCTACGTTTTTTGTAATTGAATTCAGATTTAGATGAATGAGAATTGAGTTTATTTCTCTCCGTATGAGCTTTGCTTGCATCCTTGTATTCTTGTGAGAATATTTGATACTATCAGGAGTTTGATCAACCTTGTGGTGTCTTCATGGCTAAGGCTGTAAGAGACAGGTTCTCTTAAGGTACTACCTAGATCAACTATCCGTTCGTTACTTGATTCTAGCCGGTCCATACTTCCCCCTCATATCAAGTGGTATTAGAGCCTGGTTTGGAAGATTTCAAGTTCTATCTTTTTGGTGTTTTCATTTTTTTGCTTTCTCTATTGCTTCTGTTTTCCTTTCGTTTCCATTCTCCTCATTTTGTCTTCCTCGTTTCTTCCTTATCTCCATCCTTTTTTTTCCTTTTCATCTCCTTCTTATCTATTGTTTTTTGTTCATTTGACTTGCTTTGTTCTTTTGAGTAGAACAAAAAATTCGTGAAAAAAAGTGCTGTTGTGTTGAAACAAAAAAGAAAAAGAAAAAAAAGTTGCAGAATTACTGGAAAAAAATTCAAAAATTAAAAAAAAAAGGAAAGAGCTTTAGATTTTAGAGATTACAGCATAAGAGGCAAGTTTTCTAATTTGAAAGAGCTTCCATTGCAAGTCACAATCAATTTCCTAAATCTTTATGCTTGGGTGGTAAGACTCCTACTTTCCTATTTCTACTTTCTTTTGTTTTATCTAGTTTCCTATTTTGAATTCCTTTCCTTTTCATGCTACTTTCCTATGTTCTTTCTTCAAGTTTCCTTCTTTCCTTTGTTTCCTATTCCTTTGCTTCCTTTTCATACTACTGCTTAATTTCAATTCTTTTCTTGCAAGGTACTCATTTTCCTAAAGTCTCTCAAGGCAGTACCTTTCGTAATTACTTGTTCCTATTTTTCACTTTCACATCTTATTTTCATTTTAACTTCTGCCTCTATTTTTCACATTTTAATCCATTTTTTTCATCATAAACTTCTTCTCTCCTAACTTTTTTTACCTCCTTTCATTCCATCCTCACTTTTTCTAGTTGCTAGCTCTTACAATTTCTGGTTGTGAATGTTACCACTTTCTAATATTGTCTCTTAGTTTTATTGAGTTTCAATCGGCATACTAAGGAGGCAAGCTTGAGTGGTAAAAGGGTGTTTTACTTCAATATAAAAGCCAAAGTTGAGAGAAACACGAGTGGTACCAGATTGATTGAGTGAAACACGCGAGCAGAGTGGTGAGGTCCTTTATTTCTATTTTTTTTCCTCTTGCTAACACTCAGGTTAAAGATGAGCGGGAAAGAATCCAACAATGAAAAATTCAACATAGATACCAAAGTATTCATGAAGGCCATGAGAGATGAGTTTCTCAAACTCAAGAAGGAAATGGAAGAGTTAAAGATATCCAAAGCAGATAGTAGTTATAAGAAAGTGATTAGATTTGGTTCGTCATCTTCAAAGAGTAGGAGTAAACATTCCAAAAATGACGTGGTCATAACTGATCTAAAGATCAAGTATCCTACTTTCAAGGGTAATACCAATCTAGATAAATATCTTGATTGGGAGATGAAATTAGAGTAGATTTTCATATTGAACGATTGGCCTGAAGAAGAAGGTAAAATTAGCTTCATTTCAGTTTTTTGACCATGCTACTATTTGGTGGGAAGATTTGCAGTTTAAGAGGCACCTTAAGGGCAAAGGTCCCCCTTGTACA
>NW_021632302.1:0-32734 GCF_004799145.2 Neltuma alba | reverse complement strand
TAAATCTAATCTTATTTTCTCATTTGTTTCAACTGGTTCAAATCAATGGATACTGTAGGACAGAATTTCTCATGGTAAAGTCTATTTTGAAGTTCCCAGTATTCACATCCTCATCTAATTTTCACACTAAAAATTCTTCTATAGATGTTTGTATAGGTTACCTTGAAATGGAGCTTGATGAGAGGCTCTTTCACTTGCCCTCTATTTCTTTCTTTGTAGTTGTTTAGGTACTGTAATCCCCAGGGCAGCGTCCACAGCTTTCTAAACTAATATTTCTTCATCTGATTTGGCTTCTGATCCTTTAGAAACCACATGAAGCTTTGATTTTGACTGAGTCTTTCTCTTACTTAGTGTTTGTTGAGATGAGCCTTGTGTCTAGCTTTCTCAAATCTTTAGGATGCCACTTCTAGGTGTGTTCTTATCAAACCTTTGGTCTGTATTCAGTTTTGGCACTTAAAAGTGTAGTCTCTTTGGTTGGAGCACGCTTCTCAAAACTCTCTTCTTGACTTGAACTGGGTTGCTTCACTCGAGCCATTTCTACATAGGCTTGATTTTTGGAGAGAAGTTCAGTGATTTTAAGAGAGGATGGTGATAAGCCTAATATTTTTTCCTAGTCCAAATTATGCTTTTATGGCTTTTAATTGTGTAATTTAGGTTAACATAGAGGTTTTTGTGCATCAAGGGTATAAAAGTCAATTGTATGCTTTTATAAGATATTCTTGAGCTTTATTCATTTATTGGCTCTTATGTATCCTACATACCTAGGATTAGATGACTACGAGCTTAATGAATATTGTAGGGGATCAAGAGTTGAAGAAATCAAGAAAGGTTGATTCTGCCTAACTTTACCGTGGCCAACTCTGAGCTTCACCGCAGCAAACATGTATGATGAAAGAAAGCAGGATCACTAATTCAAACAGTGTCGTTTTGGCTTTGTAACAGCGAAGATGCGAAAATTTCCATATTTAAATTCAGAACACATGCCACATCAGTCATCCCTTATTTTTCTTTCCCCAAAACTCTTCTCATTTCATTCCTTTTCACTTCCCTACCATCCTCTATCATCAATTCATCATTTTTACTCCAATTCTTCTATTTCTACTAATATTCCCCTCTATCTCCTTTAGATCATTACTGCTATGACCATTGAAGGTGCTGAGCTTGTGAAGTTATGATTTTAGTTATGAGAGGCTAGATCTTGATTCCTTGATGTTCAGTGAAGCCAATCTAAGTTTTAAAGCTACAATTGGGAGTTTTTTCTTCTACCTTAGTTTAGTTTCACTCTCTACATTCATAGATTGTAATTTTTTAAGGTTTAGATCTGTGATTTGTGATTGTACAGAGGTGTAATTTGGTTGATTTACGTACGTTAAGACTAAGATTTGGATTGTATTCTACACTTTAATTGATTGAATGGATGTGATATTTCCTTCTGTTCTATTGATTCATTCTTTCTCAAGTATTTGAATCTCTTGATTGACCGGTTAGGTTTCTAACATTGTTAATAGAGTTAAAATACCTTTTGTAGAGCATAATCCATATTAGGCATCTAGATGAGTTTGATGAGTTAGGGTTCTAGCTCATGTTAATTTATTGTTTGTAGAAGGCCTTCCAAACCGAGTCTAATAAGGAAATTAAAACTCAATCAAGAGAAGAACTACGATGATTGATGGACTTGACCATTGAGGATAACTCATATATTGCATTCTTCTTCACTCACTAAATCAGAAATTATAAAGAGTTAGATATCTGTTAGTCACTGGTTATATAATCACTTCATACATCACTTGGTTAATTTGATATTTATACTTGATTACCAAGGCATTCATAAGCTCCTCAAGAGTTGACATCTAGATTAGTGCCATTATTGCATTTAACTTAGTTTTATTTGATAGTCTAATGATAGGCCTTTATCAATCGGTTTTAGAGTAAGTCGAACAAGCTTAGAAAGTGTTTTTTGGATAGGTTTTGTGAGAAATTTAAAGAAACAAGTGAGATTTGTTAGAAAACAGGGGTAACAGTTATCGATTTATGGTTTTGAAACTGATAAGGGATTTTAAAAATTTACATTTAAACACAGAGAATTATCGATCAGGTTGTCAATTATGTAGGTAATTGATAAGCTTATCAATATTTTGAAGAACATAAGAACATGAAGAACAGTTATGGAACATTATCAAACTAGTACTTATCAAACACATTATGGATAATTTGCTGTCAGAAGCCAAACCTACCTATGTTGATCAATGTGCTTATCGATAAATAAGGTTTTTGGTTAGATAATCGATAAAATACCTTTTAAATCTCATTTTCTTCTTCACCTTACTTCAGTGTATTTTGTGCAAGATGTTCGATAAGGTGGATTGTAAAACCCGTTATCAAATATTCTCTGAGTGCCATTTCTCCATATGCTTCAATGGTCGATAATGTAATCTATAAATGCCATTTTCAATCAGTGTGATCAATAAATATAGTAATTTTTGCATTGTAATTATCGATGTGTGTTCTTCAAAAATCTCCTCCTCTGTTTACCTCTGTTTTTTAATGTCAAACAGAGTATCCTACAAAACAAATTTCCATCTTCTCTGATATTTAAGTTAGCTTTCTAATCATAAAAACATTAATTTTAAATACTCAAAATAAAGAGATAATGAAGAATTCCTTATTAACTCATTGGATTTACATTTCCCAAGTCTTTCTGAAGTAGTTAAATTCTTGTTTAGTTTAAGGGTTTCGGGAAGATGTCTGTAACTTGATATTCAGTAGGAATGAATTATGCCTTCACATCTTTCTTTTGAATATGATCTCGAATGAAGTGATGTTGTACATCAATATGCTTAGTTCGGGCATAATTAACTAGATTCTTTGATAAATTGATTGTGCTTGTGTTGTCACCAAGGATTAGGATTTCTTTTAACTTGATTCCCAAATCTTGTAATTGCTATTTTAACCATAGTATCTGAGCACAGCAACGAGCAGTAGTAGCATACTTTGATTCAGTAGAAGATATGGCCAAGGTGTTTTGCTTCTTGCTTAACCATGAGACTAGACATCCTCCGAGGAATGGACATTGTCCACTTGTGCTTCTTCTTTCAGTCTTATATCCTCCATGATTAGAATCTGAGTATCTCATTAAGTATTCTACTCCTTTCTTTGGATACCATATCCCAAATTTGGTGTTCCGGCAAGATATCTAAGAATTTCTTGATGGCTTCTTCATGTGATTCTTTAGGGGTTTGTTTGATATCTGGCACACATTCCTACACTAATTGAATATCTGGTCTACTTGCTATGAGATAGAGGTCACACCTTACTATTATTATTCACTTAGGTTTCATTTAAAACCACTTTAGACCACTTGGATGGTCTTGGGCTCACTTTTTACATTAAAAAACGCTAAATTTCATATTTTTTACTGTTCGTTGGGTAGAAATCCAGTTTTTCTAGCCCAACTTCAAAAATTCATAACTTATTCCACAAAACTCAAATAGGGTGGTTCAAAATTATACTTAAGCTCTTTAAGCCCTATTTCAAGGAAAAATAATCTCATGATTCAATTTCTTATGAACAAGCGTTAGGTTTTTGTGAAATGCAACACTGTCCATTTGCCAAAAACCCTTTTCCCCAGATTCTGACCTTTAACTTGGAAAATGATTAAAATTCATATACTTGGTCATTTTTAACGTATTAGCTATCAAACTGAATCTCAGGAAGTTATCTTTCATCATACCAAATTTCTTGATTAAAAGCATTCGGGAGCATAATCAAAAAGTTGCACGAACATGACAGTGTCAGTGTGCTTACAACACTGTTAGCTTAATATATACATAACCAAAAGGGTCCACAAATTTATGACAAAACACCATACTTTAGCCTCTAAACTACAGCTTGCTCATATTAGTTTCAGGCCCTAAAATGTTGGATTTATTTGGGGGATGAGATTTTAAGAAATCCCAGTAGCAAGATCAATCAACCAAACATTAACATGCATCATTATAAAGCATTTCAACATTAGCTATCATAGGAGAACTAATTTTTATAAATAGGCAGCCTCAACATGCAAGGCCATGGCAACAAATGCAAGGAGCAACCATATCACAACATCATAGTTCAACCATATAATAGCAAGCATACATGCCATAAATAACAATGCAAAGTTAACATTAATGGCTAATTAGATCCCACTACCTTAATCCAATGCTTTTTTGTTTTTCTTGTTGTTCCTTCTTGCTTCACAAGTGCCAAACCCTAACATGACAATCCACAAAAAGGGTAGCAAGAATCATTAACCATTTCCTCAAAAATCAATAGCATAACTCAAGTAACTCCTAAGCCCCCTTAAAGCTTCCATCTTTGTTCTTGAATTTTTAGAGTTGGTTTCATAAACCCTAAAAATTCCCTCTTGACTCAACCCCACATGATTTTTCATGTAGATTACAAATATCTACTTGCATTTAAGAAAATAAATTTTCCTCTTCCAGTTTCAGCTTGGCCGAACCCTTAGGGTTTAAAACCCAAAAATTGCAACTTTGATTCTATGGCTTTCAACATTGTTCTTTAGGTTTACCCTACACTATTCTTCATTGTGAACACAATGAAAGCCTCAAAACTTTGAAAAACATATCCTAGGGTTTAGATCTTGCTTTGGCTGAAAATAACACTCAAGGAAATAACCATGAAAAATGCTTCAAAACCAACTATAATCACTTGCAAACACTAGGATCTAACTTGTGTTGTTGTGTCTTAGCAAGATCTAACAACCAAACTCCCTTCCCTTTTTATTGTTCAATTTGGCCAACCATTAAAGAGAGAGGAGACAGATTTTTCAACCATAAAAGAGAAGGAAAACAAGGCAAGAACACATCTAGAACTAAGAACTCACCTTGAATCCTTGATTGAATGCAAAGTTGATGCCTTTCTCTTGGTTTTCTTTTGAAGCTCTTCCTTTTTCCTCTCTAACTCTCCTTGGCTGAAATGTAGATCAGATTTAGGGGGGGAGAAGCTCATTCAATGCACAGAAAATATCCCATCTACCCACATTAATGAGAAGCCAAGTGTCAAGTGCCTACTTAGTCTTGCATTTTCCTATTAATTAACTTAATGACACAATGAAATTAATTTCAAAAGTCAAGATCCTCTCCATTGGTAGCTTGACACTTGGAAAGCTCTAATTACCATCCATTAAAGGCTTGACAAGTGGCAACTTGTAGGCCAAGTAAAGTGCAAGACTTTGCTTCTTGCTTTATCGGTGCACTTTTACTCCGGTTTAACTTTTCTTTTCTATAATTACAGTACTCTAACCTCTGTAATTATTTTCTGTTAGATCTATAATTTATTCTCCTCATTTTATTTGTCCAATTTTTCCTCTTTGTCTCAAATTTAATTTTCCAATAATTAAATAAAAAGAAAAACTAATTTCCTTCTCTTTATTGATTTTTCCACTTTTCAAAAGAATTGGAAAAAATCTTGGACCCTTAAGGGTCTTCTTTTAATTCCATAATCTCTTATAATTTCTTGGGATATCATAGAAATTTTTGTGGGATTTTATTCTTCTTAAATATATTTATTTGGAACTTTCCAAATAAAGACCTTAAATTAGCTTAAATTGCCCTCAAATTCCTTTGTAGTTTCTCTAAGGGCAAATTGGTCATAAAACCAATTTTATAATCCCATATAATTCTCAAGGAACATTGTCCTTATTTTTCTTTAATTTTCTGAGACTTAGAATTATTTTTCCATAATTATTCTTGACCAATTTTCCTTAATTAGTCAAACTCTTCATAATTGGCCTAGAAAATTATAATAATTATTTTCCACCAAAATTCTTCTATTTCTCCTTGTCATTTTTGGCTTTAAATATTTAGGAATATTCTTATTCCTAATTGTCATATTACTGGATGTGACATAGAGCAGTGATCTAATCATTCCTATATATTTAGTCAAATTCACATTCTTGCCTTTCTCGTTCGCATCTAGAGAAATTGTTGAGCTCATTAGAGTGTTTACATCTTGTGCCTGATCCAGACCATATTTCTTTAGGAGCTCTTTCAGGTACTTGTTTGTGATATGAATATACCATTCTT
Organism: Neltuma alba; assembly: GCF_004799145.2. NCBI lineage: Eukaryota > Viridiplantae > Streptophyta > Magnoliopsida > Fabales > Fabaceae > Neltuma > Neltuma alba. Next base: position 26,651 of record NW_021632302.1, on the reverse strand, counting down.
CCTCTGTTTAATTTGCAACCCTAGAAAGAAATTCAATTCTCCCATCATCGACATCTTGAATTCTCCTGTAATAGCTTAGCAAACTGTTGGCAAAGATCTTCATCAGTAGCATTGAATATAATATCGTCTACATAAATTTGAACTATTAAGAGTTCCTTTTTATAAAGTGTTACGTTGACCTTGCCTCTTTCAAAACCTTTTTCTATCAGGAAATTGCTAAGACGTTTATACTACGCTCTAGGTGTCTGTTTTAAACCATATAAGGACTTTTTCAATTTATATCATCAGGAAGATTTAGATCTTCAAAACAAGGTGGTTGTTCAATAAACACTTCTTCTATTATGTAACGTTTCAAAAAGGCACTTTTGACATCCATTTGATATAATTTGAAATCTTTTATGCAGGCAAAGGCTAAGAGTACTTGTACAGCCTCTAATCTAGCTACTAGAGCATATGTTTACTCATAATCAATACCTTCTTCTTGATTGTAGCCTTTTGCAACTAATCTGGTTTTGTTCTTGATGATATATGTAGATTCATCGAGCTTATTCTTGAATACCCATTTGGTGTCCATGACTAGATAGTCATTACGTCGGGGTACCAAGTCCTAAACTTGATTCCTCTCAAACTGGTTCAGCTCTTCTTGCATGGCCGCTATCCAGAATTCAGCAGATAGAGCTTCATCAACATTGGTTGGTTCAATGTTTGAAATAAATGAAGAGAAACGCAGTTCATTGAACACCTGTCTCTAGGTTTTGACCCTTTTATTGACTTCACCAATGACTTGGTCTACAGAGTAGTCTTTATTATGACTCCAAGCCTTAGGTTGTTTTAGATTATCTTGAGAAAATATTTTATTCGAATTATCTTTATTCTCTTCATTTTCTACAAAAAGCATTTTGTTGGAAGACTTGCCTAGACTTAGTTTTTCAAGACCTTGAACAATCTCAGTGTCATCATCTAGAGGTTTTGAAATTGACTTAGTTTCAGTAAACACAACGTGAATCAATTCTTCAATAGTGAAAGTTCTTTTATTAAAAACTCTATAAATTTTACTATAGTTAGAATAACCCAGAAATAAATCTTCATCAGCTTTAGGATCATATTTACCAAGATTTTCTTTGTTGTTGTTGTGGATGTAGTATTTGCTTCTAAAGATTCTTAGATGAGCTTGGTTTGGCTTCCTTCCTTTGTACAGCTTGTAAGGAGTCTTTCTGAATAATGTTATGATGTATCTTTATTGGAGATGTAACATACCGTACTCATAGCTTCTGCCCAGAACACTTGAGATATTCCCTTTTTGTTCAATATTGCTCTGGCCATTTCTGTGAGTACTCTGTTCTTTTGTTCCACTACTCTATTTTGTTGAGGCATTCTTAGTACTGAGAAGTTGTGATCGATTCCTTGTTTGTCACAATAACCAGCAAACTCATTATTCTTAAATTCTCCTTTGTGATCAGTCCTGATTGACACAATAGATATACCTTTCTCATTTTGGACCTTTTTAGCAAAAACAATGAATGCACTAAAAGTCTCATCTTTTGAGGAGAGAAATAGAGGCCAAGTAAATCTTGAATAGTCATCAAGTATCACAAGAGTATATGAGTTTCCACCGAAGCTCTTAACTCTTGATGGACCAACCAAATCCATATGAAGCATTTGGAGTGGTCTCTGAGTTGAGACTGTCTTCTTTGATTTAAAGGGGACTTTGTTTTGTTTTCTCTTCTAACAAGCATCACAGATAATATTATGTTCAAACTGAATTTTAGGTAAACTAATAACTCAATTCTTCTTAGTTAATTCATATTTATGTGAGCAAGACATTTATGTCAAAACCAACTTTTATCATTTTTACTTACAAAACAGTTTTTAGAAAGCTTTAAATCTATTTGAATAGTATAGCAGTTACTATCCCTTGGAACTCTTAGTTTCAGGTTTAGTTCTTCCTTCTTAAGTGGTAGGTCATCCTTGCCGATGATCATATATTCCTCCGAATTGAAGATTATCTAGTTGTTTTTGTTGGCACTTTAACTAACACTAAGCAGATTGTGACATAGTCCTTCAACGTAGTACACGTCTTCAACTTTCATTCCCTTGTCACTTCCTGTTTCTCCAATTCTGGCTATTCTTCCATATTGATTTCCCTCTAAAGCTTACTTTACCACCTTCTTTGGGTTTGAATGTGGAGAATTTGTCATTGTCACTCGTCATGTGTCACACCCTAAGTTTTGGGCCTAAGAATACACGAATTAGCCTAAGATAGGTAGCCTACTAAATCCCTATGAGCAGGAGTCCCAGAAATGTAAAAGGAATATTGAAGGGTTTTAGGTACTAAATTGTAAATAGAGAAAGTTCTAGGGACTAAAATGTAAAGAAAGATAGAGGCTCCGGTGAAGTCTCGAGGCCCAGAAATGAGAAAAGAGGTCAGTTTAGACCAAGGTTATGATAGAGGCCATAATAGGGTGATTTATGAGGTTTACTTGACCAAGGGCAAAACTGTAATTTTGAAAAGTTCAGGCCAAGAATGGGTAAAAATGGAAGTAGTAACACCCAAAAAAATTCTAAAAAATTCCAGAAAATGGAAAATGACATTTTAAGGCCTGTATATGAGGAGAAATGATGAAAATTTGGGTTGACTTAAAAGGAATTTATAAGTTTATGGCTCAGTTTGAAATGTAGAGGTAGATTTAATTGTTTGGTTCATAAGGAAACCTCAAAAAGTTATGATAAAATGGGAATGTATGATCTAAGAGGCTATAGAATTTATAAAATTAGTCTCAACCCTTGAAGGCCAGCAGAATGGCTTTAACATTTTTTAAGGCCAGAACTGCAGTTTATGAGTTTGTTATGGGAAATTTAAAAAGAAATACTTATGGTCTGAGTTATGATATGAGAAAATTCATAAATTTTCTACAGAATTGACGAATTTTATGGTATAAATAGATAAATTTTTAGAGTTCAGGATGGGATAAAATGCTCCAGTCAAATGTTAAATAATTAATATCCCTTAATTAGGAGACAAAGTTAGAAAATATCTCAGATATTTTGAGGAAGACAAGTTTAACTTGAATTCTCTTCTTCTTTCCCATGTGCTTCATTTATGAGGGTGATGAGTCATCGTATGAGTCACTAGAAGATATTTTATGGGCAGTAGAAAAATTAGAATGCAATACGGGTAAGTGTTAGACAGTTCCCTATCTACCCGGTAGAGCAAAATTTCTACTATGTGACTCAATAAAGTTGACTAATTGGTCAATAGTGTTGACTATTTTTTTCCCCTCTACTCCTCTAAGGTGGCGCCATATATGTGCCTTTTATTGGCCAATATCAATTATTAAAAATACCTAGAGATCTCAGAAAATTATGAAAAATTAAAGGAAATTCATTTAGGAAATTATTTCCAACCCTAAATGATGAGGAGGTTAGCTTTAATTGAATATAAAGCTAAATTAATATTGGTAGATTGTCTGTTTTTACGGAAATGACAATTTAAAGAGTTATATGGGGAGAAAAATTATGAAATTAATCAAGAAAGTTCCCTTTACTGAGATATAATTAATGGTGATCTAATATAAGAATTCTGAGATACTAGAATTTTTCGGCTATCAGATAACATAAACCAATATTATATTACGATTCAATAGATTGTCAGGACAACTGGGGTGGTAAAATTTCTGACAGAATGTCAAAGACACATGTCATGCCCAAATTGGCCAAGAAAGGAAAAAAGAAAATAAATAGAAAAAGGAAAAGAAAATACTAAATCAAGTTAGATTAAAATTTAGTTAGGGATAAGTAAAATGATTATGGTTAAGTCATCTTTTGTAGGATCGTGACACGTGGCAAACATGGTTCATTGGATGGCTAGGATTTAACCATCTATCTTTGAAAAGTCAAAAGTTTCTAGAAGGGTAATTAGCCAAGTTAATCAAGGAATTAAGAGAATTAACCTTGATTAAAGCCTAATTAATCTTAATGGATAAGAACGATGACATAAGCCTTAGTGACTCACCATCCAAGTGTCAACATATTAAGCCACATAGCCTAAGATTTGTACATGTGGAAAGGGGTCAAAATTGGAGGGCTAAGATTAAATCTTATGCAAGAAGGACATATGTGGAATTAGTGAAATATGGAGCCTATAAATACCCCCTCACATGTTCATTTCATGCAAGACCTTTCAAGTAGGAAACCTCTTACAAATTTTCATGTAGAGAGAGAAAGAGAAGATTTCTAGTGAGAGAAAGTCATTTGGAAGCAAGGTAAGCTTCTAAAACTCTTCCATTTCAAGTTATAATGATGGTATGTTAGTTTTAGGCTATTTTAATGATGATAGAAAGTCATTTTCCTAAGGGGAAGTGCTGCCCAAATTTTATCAAAATGATAAGGAATGGTTTAGATGAAGATTAAGCATGGTTAAAGGTTAAAGATTAAGCATGGTTAAAGGTTAAAGATTAAGTGGTTACATGTTAGTTTGGTTGAAAATCCTTTTCCCTACAAATATATATGGTTCGGCCAAGCTAAGTCAATTGGAAGGGATTGGATTTTCATAAAACTAATATGATAAATGGATTCTACATGGAAAATTATGTAGGAAAGGCCCAAGAAAGTTCAAGAATCAAAGCTAGAAAAATAAACCCTAAAAGTCCAGAAAAAAGGGGTTTAAGGGGTTATGTTAAGTTATGGAGTTGAAGTAATGCTTAATGTTGTGTCATTGGTTGCCTAATAGGCTATACACAACAAAGGGGTAAAGATCTAGTCAAGAGAAAAGAGTTCAAGAGGAAGGAAAGCCAACAAGGTAGCTTTTGCATTCCATTGCTTGTTAGAGTTACTATACATTGTATGTTCATTGCTATGTGTTATGATGTTATGCCATGATGCCTCCATGCATGTATACCTTAGTTTATGCAAGGTTGAGATGATATGTTATGTTATGATGTTATGTTTTTCCATGGCAAGTACATAATACTTAAGTATGTATGTATGCATGTAGCTTGAATTACATTGTGATATGTAACCATAGTAATGTATGCAATGTGCTACTAAGATTCCCCAAGAATCTTACCCCCATATTTAACAAACCCTAGGGCCTTCAACCTCCAAGAGCAAAGGAAAAGAAGTAGCTATAGTGGAGAATTAAGTTTGCTTCGAGAAGAAGAAGAAGAATGAAAAAAAACCTTATGTTGGATGAATGTAATTAAGAGTATGCTTTAAGGCTTTAAGTTATGGATATATGCTAGCTTATGTGTTAATATGTGAAAGCATACTAGTGTTGTCCAATATGCATGATTATATGGTAGGAGAATTAGTATGCAAGTAATTGGTCAAGTAAGACAATTTATCCTTCCAAGGGGGATAAAAGTCAACATTATAGACCTAAACTTTGACCAAAGTCAAATTAAGCAATCGAGTGAGTATAGCCATGAGATTTGGTGAGCAAATAGATGGGATTTTTCTCTTTAAGATGAGAGTTAGTTCACCTGAACCTCATAACCACACAAGAAGTTATGCCCTTCCAAAGTTGGGCTAAAATAAGTGGAAAATGGAAAAATGACTATATGAACAATAACTTTTTCAAGAAAAACTGGGCTTGAATTTTAAGGAAATCAGTCTGGAAACTATTTTCTCTCAAAATTTTATCTAAAGAGCTTTCCATAGAACTTGGAATCAGTCGATTTTGATTTTTCTACAATTAGTTATGAATTTTTAAAGTTTGCCACAATTTTGGGTTACAATGAATAGTAATCTGTAAAAGAAAATTTTCAAACTTGATTTTTCATAACTTGTAGTCTTCAAAAGTGATTCCAAATGCTTCCGCAAGGCAAGTTAATTGGTATAAACATAAGGTGTTACATCATGTGCCTAGAGCATCTGCTATCAATGTACCATTTGTTTGTTCTGGATGCCTTAAGACAAACCTACATCAAAAAAATCATGCACTAGGTACCCATATCTTCTTGGGTCCTTTCAGGTTAGTATGGTTTGTCTGTAGTACGTAAGTACCTTTAGGCACCTATTTTAATGTTTCATCAGTTCCTTTCTTCTTTTGATGATGAGAAGACATCGTATGACCCTTACAGCTACAGTAAGAACAATGTGCGAAATGACTAGACAAATAAATTGAATTTCTAAAGAATGTCAGATATATGATCATTCACCACATTTCTTCTTTCCTTTTCTCTTATCCTGAGTAGGATCATATCCTATTCCAAATTTGTCTATTGTCACACCTTACTTCTAGAATGACTTAGAGTTCAACTAGAATCATTTTAGACCACATTGGATGGTCTTAAGCTCAAAAATCTCATTTAGGACGTTATTTTTTAGAAATTACTATTCACTGTACATTTTTTAGATTTCAATTCCAACTTTGAAAAAACCATAACTAATTCTAAAAAAATCATATGGAGGTGTTCCAAAATTCTATGGAAAGATCTTTCAATGCTTTTTAATGAAAAAATATCCAATTGGACTTATCTTTGCCCAATACATACAATTTAATCAATAAAAATTACTGTTCATTTGGTAAAATCTATAACTTTTAGATTTTGTACTACAATTGTGGAAATTCATATCTCCATGTGTATACATCTAATTGAGGTGATCTACCTCCCACTTTAAAGCGTGAGATGTGTACTATAAATTTTCCAAATTTTATGACTTATCTCATTCATTTCATTGGTCAAACTGGAACTTGAAGATAACTACTCTAGAACCTACGTTTTATCCCTTAACCACACTTTACTTTAATTCTTTTTATTTATTCGGCATACATAACTTGGGTTTGATCTTTTCCATTCATACTCATACACTTTCATTCATGCCATAAACATTTTAAGCACATATATTGCATTGATGGCATTCATAAACATAATTTACAATGTAGGAGAGTTATACATTGACCATTAATCTTATTCATTAACATCAATAATTCTCCACTTTCTTCTCCTTGCTTCTCATGCCATTATTGTCCATCATTGATTGACCTAAATAGTTGGTTAGGGAGGGGGTGAGATGTCACAACCAGTACTATAGTAATTAGGAATAAGCAATATTCCTAAATATTTAAAGGCCAAAAATGACAAGGAGAAATAGAAGAATTTTGGTGGAAAATAATTATTATAGTTTTCCAAGCCTATTATGGAAAGTTTGACTAATTAAGAAAAAATTGGTCAAGAATAATTATGAAAAAATATTTTCAAGCCTCAAAAAATTAAGAAAAAATAAGGACAATATTCCTTGAGAATTATATGGGATTATAAAATTAGTTTTATGGCCAAATTGCCCTTAGAGAAATTACAAAGGAATTTAAGGGCGATTTAAGCTAGTTTAAGATCTTTTATTTGGAAAATTCCAAATAAATAATTGGAAGGAGAATAAAATCCCAAGAAAATTCTTATGATATCCCAAGGAATTATAAGAGATTATAAAATTAAAAGAAGACCCTCAAGTATCCAAGATTTTTCCCAATTCCTTTGAAAAGTGGAAAAATCAATAAAGAGAAGGAAATTAGTTTCCCTTTTTATTTAATTATTGAGAAATTAAATTTGAGACAAAAAGGGCAATTTGGGAAGATAAAAATGAGGAGAATAAATTATGGATGTGACAGAAAATAATTACAGAGGCCAGAATACTATAATTATAGAAAAGAAGTTAATCGCGGAGTAAAAGTGCACCGATAAAGTGAAGACTAGAGTCTTGCACTTTACTTAGCCCACAAGTTGCCACTTGTCAAGCCTCTAATAGACGGTAATTAAAGCTTTCCAAGTGTCAAGCATTAAGTGGAGAGGATCTTGACTTTGAAATTTAATTACATTATGATTTACTTAATTAAAAGAGAAATTTCAAGACTAATTAGGAAGGTGACACTTGGCAACTCATTTATGATGGTGGTTGAGATATTTTGGTGCATTAATTGAGCTGTTCCTCCCCCTAAAATATGATTAGTGTTTCAGCCAAGGCAAGAAGAGAGAGAAAAAGAGAGCTTGATGGAGAAATCAAGAGAAAGGGAGCAACTTTGATCATCTAACTAAGATCCAAGGTTAGTTTTTGGTTCTAAGTTGTCCCTTGCCTTGTTTGCTTGAGTTGTATGTTAGAATTTCTGGTTCTCCCCTTTTTCTTGAGCTGGTAAAAATGTTTATTGAGTGGAGAAGGAAGTTTTATTGTTCAATCTTGCTAGAACACTTCAAAACATGATAGATCCTAGTGGTTACAAGTGGTTGTAGGTTATTTTTGAAGTGTTTTCTTTGTTATGTTGCATAAGAACCATTTCGACCAAAGCTAGAGCTGAATCCCAGGATGTCTTTTTCAAAGTTTTGAGGCTTCTATTGTGTTCAAAATGGAAAATAGTATAGGGTAAACCTAAAGAACAAGTGTTAGAAGCCATATAATCAAAGTTGTAATTTTGGACAATGAACCCTTTTGGTTAGGCCAAGCTGAAACTGGAAGAAGCAATTTTATTTTGGTAAATATGAGTAGATAATTGGAATCTACATGAAAAATCATGTAGGAATGAGTTAAGAGGAAATTTTTAGGATTTAAGGAAACAAACTCTAAAATTTAAAGAACAAAGGTGGAAGCTTTAAGGGAGAAAGGTAGTAAGGTGTGATATTTTTGGTATCAAAGCAGAGGTTCTGGCATAGGATAGAATGCTCTGCTTAGTTAATGTGTCAGTTAAAAGGAAAATTGACATATTGTTGCAGGAGTTGTGATGGAAAACACAATGGATGGGGATACTAGATCTGAGAAGTCAGTTAATGATGGGGATACTAACATAATTGATCTCACAAAAGAGGATCCAGTGGGATGGACTATGGGGACTGCTAGCCCAGGATAGTCAACAAAAGAGTCTAACAATTATCCAGAGCATGGGGCTAACCTTTTAGAGATTACTGTTAAGGATTTAGTGAACCTTCCTGGACCCAGTAACCTGGTAGATCCCACAACTGATTTGTATCAGGAACCAATGGACCCTAGTTTTGACATTCAGTCTTGCAGACAGCTTGTTACCCTAAGTGTACACCCAAGCAACATCCTCGGACCTAGTACCAAGCCAGGGATACCCCTGACACCCATAGTACCTATCCCTGTTCCGACTGAGCCTAAGATCCATAGTCAGGATCAGTTGAGAGAGAAGTTGGAATTCTTAGGTTGACATATCAGGAAAGATGAGGATCAGTAAGATTTGAACATTTACTTAAAATACCTTCAAGGAGTAAAGTTGTTATATCAGACTCAAGGACTGGGTAACCCTTATCTAGACACCAAGGACTGGATCTATACAATGACAGACATGCTTCCATATTTACCCTTCTGGGTATGAGTTCTCTCACCTGAATCAGATAGTGGATTTAGGTGTGGAGGATTACATCCAGCACCTTGAAAACTTTGTTAAGATTCATTATTTTTAGATGGTTAGATCCTCGTAACATTGATATAGAACTTGTATTGTTACAGCTAACCGTAGTAGGTTAGTCTGGCATACTTGATTGCTATGTATGTTCCTAAGATGGCTATGTATGTTGAACTACATTGCTGAGGATTGATTTAAATGATGTATTATGAATGCATATGTTGTTAAATGAAATCTAAGCATGTTGTTTATTTCTTGTTCCTTGGATATGCTATCTGTAACATCCTGAGTTTTATTGGGTTTTTAATAACCTCTTTTGGTTGATTTTGAGGATAGATTAGTGATTAATGTTGATATTGGTGTTTGGGTTAGATTTGAGGTATGTTGGAGGTATAGGTGAACATACCCCTCTCAGGGTATGTTCGCCAAACTTCGCCGCGACGAACCGGGAGTTCCAGGTAGGCTTTGTCTTTTGGGCAGGTTTCGCCGCGGTGAATGTAACATCTTGATTTTTGGACCTAGAAGTATCAGAAATAGCCTAAATGAGATAGGCTACCAGACCCCTTTTTAGTAGAGGTCTTAAAGATGAGAAAGAAAGTTAAAGCAGTTTTAGGGACTAAACTGCAAAGTGAATGTTTTAAGGGGCTAAAGGGTAATCAAAGTTAGAGAATCCAGTAAAGTCTCAAAGGCCCAGAAAGAGAAAAGAGGCTAGATACAGACCAAAGGTTAAGTTAGAAGCCTCAAAGAGATTGTTTTATGAGGTTGAGCCTAAGCAGGGGTAAAACCGTAAATTCAGAAAGTTACGGCCATCAGGGGTAAAAATGGAAAGTACTTAGAAAATTCTAAGAAAATCCCAGAAAATGGGAAATAATATTCTAAGACTCTTTTGTGAAGAGAGATGATGAAAATACCCCTGAGGTAACTTAAAAGGAATTTAGAAGTTTATGGCTCAATTTAAGATGTAGAGGTAGATTTAATTGTTTGAGTCATAAGGAAACCTCAGAAAATTATGGTAAAATAGGGATGTATGATCTAAGAGACTGTAGAAAATTATAAAATTAGTCTCATCCCTAGAAGACAAGCAAAATGGCTTTAAGAATACTTAAAAGCCAGTTGTGCCCAAAAAAGGCATTTTAAAGAATGATTTTTAAGTGGGGCTACAGGTTGAGTTATGACCTGAGAAAATTCACAGATTTTTCTAGAATATGAGGAATTTTATGATATTTTTGGATGAATTTTTGGAGCTCTGGATGGAATAAAATGCTCCAGTCAAATATTAAATAATTTTGTCCCCTAAATAGGAGACAAAACCAAAGAAAATATCTAAGAGCCATTATGACGATGCTGAGTCAGTATGCTGAGTCATCAAGCGTAATCATGACATCGACGAGTCATCATGCTAAGTCATCAAGCGTAATCATGACACCTACGAGTCATCATGCTGAGTCACCAGAAGATATTTATGGACAGCATAAAAATCAGAACGCAGTATGGGAATATTTTAGACAATCTTTTGTCTACCCATTATAGCAAAATCTCTACTGCATGACTCAGTAAGGTTAAGTAGCCTGTCAGTAGAGCTAATTATTTTCATCTATGCTCCTCTAAGGTGGCACCATATATGTACTTAATTAAGATGAGAAAATAGTGTCAGAACATGTCCTGGTGGTACAGGGTAAGTCAGGACCCGAAAAGTATCTGATATGGTGCAAGATTGGCTTGATAGGTGGAGAAATAATTAAGGAGATATTTTTGCACGAATTTCCATTTATTTTCTCCCTATTTTAATGCCATAAATGATGAAAGGACATAAAAGTGACAAGTGTACGGTTAGATGAGAAAAAGAAAATATTACGTGTACGGCTAGATGGAAGACACGTGTACGGTCGGATGCAAGGCACGTGTGCGGTCGGATTAAAGACATGTGGCTTGATGATGTAAGCATGATGTCATCATGATGAGGTAAGCATGATGTCATAGGACACTTGTCACCGTAAGATCAAAAGAGAAAATGGACGGTCCAGATCGAGCCACGTATTTTTAAGATCAACGGTCCAGATTCGGTCTGTTTTTCTATAAATACCCCCTCCCCTCCCTACCATTTCGTCCAAGCATAAGGAATCCATGGGGAAGCTCTTGCAAAATGGTTTCTAGAGAGAGAAAGAAGAGGGAGAAAGAAAGGCCAAGTGGTTCCAAGCCAGATCAAACTCTAAAACAAGGTATGTGATGGTTATAGCACCTGATTTTATGCCTATTTCAGATTAGTTACTGTGCATATCTGATTCTGAAATTTTGCATGCTTAAAGTACACTCTGTGAGATTTAAATCCATAGGTAGAACACTTCATTTGGATATGTGTACGATTTATGGTGATTTTTCAAAGTTAGGGTTTGAAATCTGGAAACAGTGTTGAACTTTTGGAAGAGTTTCGAGTTCCGTACATTTTCGGTGTAGAATTGGCTCTTGAAACTATTTTTCATTTAAATTTAACTTAAGGATCTTCCAGTGAGACTTGGAAGCACTCAATTTGGATTTTTCTAGAATTAATTATGAATTTTCAAAGTTGAGCAAAAATTCTGGAAATTCTGCGTGAACAGTACCCGCGAAGCAAAATTTCCAGATTTGGTATTCTTGAATCTAAGGCCATCTAAAGTGGTCCTAATTGACAAGAAATGGATCTTAAGGATGGGAAATGATAAGATATATGTTAGAAAAGTTGGAAAGAAAACCCTAAGACTAAGAGAAAGGGTTGAGGTTCAAGAAAGCTAGTCTTGAACTTTATGTAATCTAGTGGTCCTAATGGTTTGTATGATCAATGTGACTATGTTTAGGACCTTTGGAACATCCAAGAGGATGTTTGGTGATGTTGACGGAATGTCCACATGGTTGGAAAGGCAAGGAAACCAAAGGAAAAGCAAGGGGAAAGCCATGTTACAAGGTAGTGAACTTACCTATACTGTGTGCTTGATATGTATGCTTGCATGATGTGATTGTGTTGCCATGATGTGACTAAGCTATGATGAAATGTTTGCAAAGTTATGTTTGCAAGTTTATGTTATGTTTTGCCTTGGCAATATGTTATGGAAGCATGAAATGCTTTAGCTTACTTTCCATGGCATTCATGTGTTAATGTTATAACATGTCATGCATGTGCATTATGTCTTGCATGCTTATGGGTAGTGTTTGCTACTGAGATTCTCCCGAATCTCACCCCTCCCTAACCAACCATTTAGGTCAGTCAATGATGGGCAATAATGGCATGAGAAGCAAGGAGAAGTAAGCGGAGAATTATTCTTGTTAATGGATGAGACTGTTGATATATGTATAATTCTACTATTTTGTGAACTATGTTATGGATGCCAATGATGCCATGTATTTAATTATAATATTTATGGCATGAATGAAAGTGTATGAGCATGAATGGGAAAGAGTAAGGCCATGTTATGTATGCCAAAGAAATAAAAAGAATTAAAGAGATGTTAAGGGATAAAACGTAAGTCCTGGAGCAGTGAGTTTGTAGCTCCAGTTTGACCTATCAAACGAGTGAGTTAGGTCATAAGATTTGGCAAGCAAAGAGATCTGATGTTTCTATTTAAAATGAGGGGTAGTTTGCCCGATTCCGATGACCGAGCAGAAAGTTATGCCTTTCCAAAGTTAGGCAAAAATACAGTAAAATCCGAAAATGACCAAATGAACAGTAAATTTTTCAAAGGAAATTGAGCTCGAATTTCAAGGCAATCAGTTCAGAAACTATTTTTCCTCAAAATTTTATCCAAAGAGCTTTCTGTAGAACTTGGAATCACTCAATTTCAATTTTTCTATAATTAGTTATGAATTTTTGAAGTTTGTCACATTTTAAGGTGACAATGAATAGTAACCCGTAAATGAAAATTTTCGAACTTGATTTTTCATCAATTGTAGCCTTCAAAAGTGATTCCAAATGCTTCCGCAAGGAAAGTTAATTGATTTAAACATGAGGTGTCACAGTGAAGGTAGGGGTATGCTGCGGCAAATGTTTTCTAGGCGAGCGAGAGTTTCCTCTCGGGAAGCTTTCGCCGCGGCGAAGATTGGAGTTCGCCGCGGCGAAGTCGGGTTTTCAGGTGAGTAATCCCTCTCGGGATTAGTTCGCCGCGGCGAAGGAGTCCGAATCTATATAGTCGCGGGAGGGGTTCAGTTGTGCAAAAATTAGAAAAATCTGAGGTAGAGAGAGAGGCTCTGCTAGGGTTTCAATATTTTGGCTTGGAGGGGGCATTTCTAAGGATCCATTACCTCAAGTAAGTAATTTTAACCTCTAATCTACTTTCTTTCTTGGAATTTTTGAGGATTTATAGTGGAACCCTAGAGTTTTCTAGGTTGTGATGGAATTGAGGTTTTTGACTGATTGTTTTGAGTTTAGTTGATTGTTTTAGGTTAGTCTAAGTATTTAATCAGTGTAGTTTTCTTGGATTTAAAGAACCTTGAGTTTTTGAAGTTAGGGTTCATGAGATTGGGAGGTTTGTGACTAAGGATGACAATGTGGAGATTGATTTTGAGTTTTGTGATTTGGGTTATGATAAGGAGGGTTAAATTGGATGTTTAATCGGTTTAGATTGTTGTTAGAACCTCAATTGTTCAAATGGGATGATTTGGGTGTTGAATTTCTATAGTGGGTCCTTGAGGGTATGAATTCTAATCCATGTTTGGAAAGGAATTAAGGTTTTATATGGACTTTTATGACCTTGAAGTGTTGTTTTGATGGTTATACCCTTTGAGTTGGGTAGAGTTTTAGTTGGAGCTAGGAATTTTTGTGTCCCCAATTGTTGTTTTGGCCACATTATTAGTTGAAAGCTAATACATGGTGGTTGTGTGTTTGTGTGCTTGTGTAGACCGGTTGTAAGCCTTATTGGTGAGCGGGGCCGTATTGTCGGTTTGTTTTTCCTTGCTCAAGCGAGAGGCAATCACTTTCCAATCCTTTGTACATGCTTTTGTGGTATTGTGAGTGGATTTATGTTTTGTGCTCCGGATAACAAATGTGTTCAAAGTGTATATCGTATATTGAAAAGGAAAACCGTCTTGTGGGGTTTAAATTGATATTGATTGAATTTGTAGCTTGTGAAAGATAGGCCACTGAAAGAGGTTAATTGTGAAATGAATATTTACTCTTTGATTATAGTTTGAGCATGATGCATGAATTGGGAATTGGTGAGAGTTTCATTGTTACTACCACGTGGTAAGGCCTCCATTAATGCATGATGGTTGGCTCTTTACGTCCCCTATAGTGAGGGATAGGCCTTTTGGCTCCTTAACTCCCCCATAGTGAGAGATAGGCCGGGTTCAGCTCTTGAAAACCCCCCAAAGTGAGGGATTTGGTTGATGGGATTGCATCATTGCACTTGCATACTTGTTGTGGCTATCATTTATCATATTACTTGTGAACTGCCCCACTTGACACCTCACAAGCACCTATTTAGTAGTACCTTGAATTGGAAAGATTGGTTACTGGGACGTTGTCTCACTGAAAGAGAGCCTTTCTTATCGTTCGCTTAGGGGTTCTCACTCAAAAATTTATCCAAGCTATGCTGTATAATTGCAAACTCAGGTCGTTTCTCTTTTGGGAGCCTTAGTTAGTTATCTAGGTTAGACTAAATGTTATGCAGAGTAATGAAAAAGGGGGGTTTTTGGGTTTTTAACATTTAATGAAATGTGCCAAAACTAAATGCAATTAAATCAAATCTAGGTTACTATGTTTTTGGATTTTTCTAAGATAGTAGTAATGAAGTGGAAATTAATGATAGGTAATCTCTTGAAAATGGCTTTGAAGCAATCATAGTTTAAAATAATTTTGGGAGTAAAAATCACCAAGTTTTCTAAAGGAAAAACCTTAAAGAACTCTTTAAGTCTAGGATCTTAATCAATGGCCACCCATCTCATAAGATCCTATTAAGCTCACTTAGTGTGTGTATTAAGATTAATTAATGCACTTGGTTTAATGCAAGCCTAGATTAACTTAACAATCAAACAATACCATGCAAGAAAGAGAGTATCAAAAGAGTTGCATAGAAACATATATGTAACCACATATATTGAAGCTCAAATTCAACATTATCTAATCCAATACACAAGATAATCATCTAGAATTGATTACAACCATAATCAAAATAGTTCAGCCCCAATTTACAAATCCTAAGACCTAGAAATTCATAAATAAAGAACTAGAACTATGGATGAAGCTAACTCCCCTTTGAAGCTCTGGGAACTCATGCTTCTTCCAACATATTCAAGAGTTGAGAAGCTTAGCTCATCACAGCTCTTGAATCAGCTCCAACTAGAGATTGTTCTTCAGCCATGACAGTAGCAGATGGAAGAAATGGAAATGGAGGATTAGGGTTTCTGAGGGAGAGATGAGAGAAGAAGATGATAGAAACATAGGTGGAGGCTGAATAATGAGAGTCTGACCTCATCATACCCAAAATAGGGTTTCTAACCTGAAAATTGCATGCATGGGTCGGTTTCTGGGGATGGGTAGGTCAAAATTTCCCGAAATGGTCGGGTCTGAGATTTGCTGATACGAGAGGTTCGCCGCAGTGAAGAATAGGTTCACCGCGGTGAAACATGGCAGAGAGCCTTGCTTTAACAGATGATTTTCGCCGCAGCAAAATAAGATGTGTGCCGCAGCAAACTTAGGCAGAGGATCCTCTCTTACTTCTTGTGCCTTGAGTTCTTCAATTCTGGCCCCAATCTTTAGTGTCCTACAATAAAAAAGCAACAAATTGAAGTATCAATTGTCCTAGAAATCAATTGAATACAATTAATTACCAATTATGACAATTTTATCCTAAAAAAGACACTAACTTAAAGTAAAGACTCTTAATCTAGATTAAGCACAATAATCATTAAAAAGGGCCAGAAAATATCACAAAATCATGGATAATGTAATGAAAAGATAATAATATCTTGAGCTCAATCACTCACCCCGTGGTTTACAATGTTTTCAGGTGAAGGTTCCGGGCGTGTGCCTTCGGGAAGAGACACAAAGGGTTGAGCTGGGTTAGCTTTAGGCCTCTAGCCTTTGCATATGTATAGCTAGTTGTATATTGCCACGTTTAGGATCCCTTTTGAAATATTTTGATTACTCGGCCTTGTTGTAAACTGGAGAGAATGTTATCTCCTTATTTTGGTTGGCCGAAGGCCACTTCTAGTGTCTTAGGAAACTCTGACTTTATTTTGCTGAAAACTATTTGGATAGGCTGTTTGTGATGTATGTTGTTACCCGGGCCGGAGGCTCGGAGGCCCAGTAGATGTTAATGAATGATTTTTAGTTGCATGCAACGGAGTTTGGGTTTGACTCGAGTTTGAAAGTCAATTTCTAAAAATATATGCAAATTTCTTTCTACTATGGTAGTTCATGTTAACAGATTTCCTTTTCTACCATAGTAGTGATTTTATGACGAGTTATAATGTTATGGGTTAAGGGATTTACAAATTGGTATTCAGAGCCGATTCGTTTCTTTGAAATTGTTTCTTTTCCCAGTGGCAATATACATACTTCATACATACCTTACCTGTTTGTTTTGTGTTTCCTTTATTTTCTTTACTAATGAGGGTTTCCATCCTTAGTTGGGGAGAGAAAGGATGGTACGGACACGTCAAATGGATCCAGTTGGTAACGGACCGCCTCAAGAGAATAAGGCCTTTCTAAGACAAATGAGGGAGATGATGACAGCAGTGGTAGAAGAAAGATTGAGGAAGTTTGAAGAAGACTTCACAAGGAAGCACCAAGAGTCGGTCAATCAAGAGGATCGAGAGAACGAGGTGACTATGGAGGCACAAGGAGAAGGAGAAAGGGGGTTTAGAGGTGGTGATCGAGCTGGAGACTTACCTTAGAGGGAGGAGCATCGAGCAGTTAGCCAGGGAGGAGATACTTCAGAGGGAGTGATTTACCCTCTGCTACTGAATGACATCACCAAGGTATGGAGAGAGGTGCATCGTCATGATCCTCCACAGTTCAAGGGAAGTTTGGAACCGTCAGATGCAGAGAAGTGGATTAAGCGGATGGAGACAATCTTTACTGCCATTCCTTGTCTTTCCCCGCTCAAGGTACAAGTAGCGGTCACCTATCTTGTGGAGCAAGGAAGGCATTGGTGGGATAGTGCAAGACCTTCTGATATATCTCAGTTAGACTGGGATACCTTCAAGCGGATGTTCTATGATCACTTCTTTTCGAAGGAGTTGCGAATGGAAAAGCAATTCCTATTCTATTCCTTGAAGCAGGGAGAGATGCATGAGGATCAGTTTATCACAAGGTTTATAGACTTGGCGAAGTATGTGCCTAGGCAAACGGAAGATCATTCATTCTGGCTAGCTCAACAATTGATGAATCGTGCAAGGCCAGAGTTGAAACAGCAATTGGCCCTGTTAGAGGTCAGTACATTTGAGGAGATGTGTGTGAAGCTGCGGGTTGCGGTTAGAAGGACAAGAGAGGTGGTGGAGGCAAGGAGGGCTGAGAATCAAGCTAGAGCAGCCCATTATCCTGGTCCTACAGGAGGAGTAGGGAAGAGGAGTCAGTATAGCTCTGGGAGCTCGAGTAGCTCAAGAAGAAACAAGAATCAAGGGCAGAATCAGAGGGTGAACGCTCAGAGGGGCTTTATGCAAAGGCGCCAGAATCCAAACAATCAAACTGGCGGGGGACAGGGCTCCCGTCGAGATTCATCAGTGACCACCCCGAGTGTTACTGGACCGTGCCCCAGATACGGGGGTAGACATGCGGGGCAATGCTGGGAGTGCTTTCAATGCCATCGGTGGGGACATATTGCTAGAAACTGTCTAGAGAGTCAACCGACACCTCAAGCTGGCCGTTCTACTGTTCCGGGACGTGTATATGCCATGACAAATGAGAAGGCTTCTGCATCTCCAAGCTTGATTTGAGGTAACATTCTACTTGAGGGGCATGTTATTTCTGCTTTATTTGACTCGGGTGCTACGCACTCCTTTATTTCTATGGACTATGCTCAGAAGTTGAGCTTGCCTGTGGTTGAGCTACTTTATGACTTAAGAGTGTCTACTCCTGCTGGAGTCACTGTTGTAACTGGAAGAGCGTGTCTAGAGCTTGCACTTCAGTTTGAGAATTGAGATTCTACAATAGATTTGTTTTGTCTACCTCTGAAAGGTATTGACGTGATTATTGGCATGAATTGGTTGATGGCCAATGGAGCAATCCTTGATTGTAAAAAGAGGTTGGTGACGATTTCAGTAGGTGCCTTATGTGCTGAAATATTAGGTGGTCCGGTTTTGTTGTCAGCTGCTCAAGTAGAGAAGGCGGTGAGGAAAGGGTGCCAGGCCTTCATTGTCTTCTTTTCAATTAGTGAGGATGAGACAGGAGGAATTGAACAGATAGCTGTGGTAAGGGACTACCCTGAGGTGTTTTCAGATGAGGTTGCAGGACTACCTCCAGAGCGAGAAGTGGAGTTCTCCATAGAACTTGTTCCGGGAACCACCCCAATCTCCAAGGCTCCCTATAGAATGTCTCCTTCAGAATTAGTCAAGTTGAAAAAGCAGTTAGAAGAATTGTTAGAAAAGGGACTTATCCGACCAAGTGTGTCGCCGTGGGGATCGCTGGTTTCGTTTGTGAGGAAGAAAGATGGTAGCTTGAGGTTGTGTATCGACTACCGACAATTAAACAAGGTCACAATCAAGAACAAGTACTCGTTGCCTAGAATTGATGACCTATTGGACCAATTAGTCAGAGCATCAGTTTTCTCTAAGATTGATCTGAGGTCAGGATACCATCAGTTGAGGGTACGAGTAGAGGACATTTCAAAAACAGCCTTTCGAACTCGTTATGGACATTATGAGTTTTTGGTGATGCCTTTTGGACTGACAAATGCTCTAGCTGTCTTTATGGACTATATGAATCGGATCTTCCGACCTTATTTGGACAGATTTTTGGTAGTGTTCATCGATGACATTCTGATTTATTCTAGAAGTGAGGAAGAACATCGAGAACATCTTCACATCGCACTACGGATTTTGAGGGATCACCAGTTGTATGCTAAGCTGTCAAAGTATGAGTTTTGGTTAAAAGAAGTGAAGTTCTTGGGTCATGTGGTGTCAGCTCAGGGAGTAGCAGTGGATCCTAACAAGGTGGACACGGTACTTGGTAACTGAGGTGCGGAGTTTTGTGGGATTAGCTGGATACTATCGGAGGTTCATCCAAGGCTTTTCTCAGATTGCAATGCCATTGACTAGGTTAACCAAGAAGGATCAACCGTTTGTTTGGACGGAGAAATGTGAATCAACGTTCCAAGAGCTGAAGACCAAGTTGACTACAGCTCCAGTGCTTACACTTCCGATCCCTGGAGTACTGTATGTTCTTTACACCGATGCATCACTAAAGGGTTTGGGTTGTATGCTAATGCAGAACAATAAGGTGGTGGCATACGCTTCTAGGCAGCTGAGGCAACATGAAGAAAACTACCCAACCCATAACTTGGAGTTAGCGGCAGTAGTTTTTGCACTAAAGATCTGGAGGCATTATCTACATGGCTCCTAGTTCGAAGTTTTCAGTGACCATAAAAGTTTGAAATACTTGGTGGATTAGAAAGAGTTGAACAACCAACAGTGTCGTTGGATGGAATTCCTGAAGGACTATGACTTTGAGATTAAGTATCATCCTGGAAAAGTAAATGTGGTAGCAGATGCTCTGAGTAGAAAAGCAATGCATGTGTTCTGTATGAGCTTAAAGGAACAATTCTTGCTCGAGGAGCTATTAGAGATACTAATTGTACCATCGGAGCAGGCTACTCTATGTGCAGTGCTCGGAGATTATGAATTCTATCAGGATTTACGAGCAGCTCAATGGGAAGATGATCAGCTGGCAAGGATTTGGGTAGAATTGGAGGATGGCCCAGTGCAGGACTATGAACTTGGAGATATGGGCATCCTGAAGTACAAGAATCGGATTTGTGTTCCCCAGGATGAGGAGTTTAAAAGAACTATCCTAGAGGAGGCTCACCGAAGCCGTTACGCTATCCACCCCGGTGCAACCAAGATGTACCATGACCTAAAGCAGCAGTATTGGTGGCCCAACATGAAGAAGGAAGTGACTGACTTCGTACTTCGATGTTTGACTTGTCAGAAAGTTAAGATAGAACATCAACAACCTGGAGGTTTGTTGCAAGGACTAGAAATCCCTCAGTGGAAGTAGGACAGCATCTCCATGGACTTCATTGTAGGTTTGCCGAGGACACCCGAAGGTTATGATGCTATTTGGGTGGTGGTGGACAGATTGACAAAATCTGCTCACTTTTTACCCTATAAAGTCAATTATACCTTGGAGAGAATGGCCAAGTTGTACATGGATGAAATTGTCAGGCTTCATGGTGTTCCGTCGAGTATAGTCTCGGATCGAGATCCGCGCTTTACTTCTAACTTTTGGAAAGCGGTGAATGCGGCTTTGGGTACTAAGTTGAAGTTCAGTACGGCATATCACCCCCAGACTGATGGACAGACAGAGTGAACAATTCAAACGCTAGAGGATATGTTGAGAGCTTGTGCCATTGAATTTAAGGGGAGTTGGATTGATCACCTACCTTTGGCTGAGTTTGCCTACAACAACAGCTACCATGCCAGCATCCAGATAGCCCCTTATGAAGCACTCTACGGCCGGAAGTGTCGATCGCCTCTTTGTTGGACGGAACTGAGTGAAAGAACGGTTTTAGGACCAGATTTGGTAGATGCCACCACAGAGAAGATTGAGGTCATCAAGCAAAAGCTGCTGACAACTCAGAGCCGGCAAAAGAGTTATGCTGATAGGAGGAGGAGACCATTGGAATTTAGTGAGGGTGACCATGTGTTTTTGAGGGTCACGCCGACTACCGGTATTGGGAGGTCCGTTAAAGCGAAGAAGTTATCTCCTAGATTTCTTGAACCCTTTGAAATTCTGGAGAGAATTGGAGAAGTAGCCTATCGAGTTGCTCTGCCACCGCACCTGTCCAACGTACATGATGTGTTTCATGTGTCCTAACTAAAGAAGTACCACCCTGATCCGTCTCACATCTTAGAGCCTGAGGAGGTGGAGCTGGATGACAATCTAACTTACTAGGCTGAACTGGAAAGAATCCTTGATGTGAAGGACAAGCAGTTGAGGAATAAGACCATTCGATTGGTGAAAGTTTTCTGGAAAGGCATGAGTCCTGGCGATGCCACCTGGGAGACAGAGGAAAGGATGTGACGTGATTACCCTCGTTTGTTTTCTTAGTAAGTGTTTGTGTTTGTTTGTGTGGTGTTTTTGTGTGATTGCTTGAATTTTGGGGACAAAATTCCTTAGTTGGGGAGAATTGTAACATCCTGAGTTTTATCGGGTTTTTAATAACCTCTTTTGGTTGATTTTGACGATAGATTAGTGATTTAATGTTGATCTTGGTGTTTAGGTTGGATTTGAGGTATGTTGGAGGTATAGGTGAACATACCCCTCTCAGGGTATGTTCACCGCGGCGAAGTTTTACTTCATCACAGCGAACCGGGAGTTCCAGGTAGGCTTTGTCTTTCGGGCAGGTTTCACCGTAGCAAAGGTAGGGGTATGCCGCGGCGAAGGTTTTCTAGGTGAGCGAGAGTTTCCTCTCGGGAAGCTTTCGCCACGGCGAAGATTGGAGTTCGCCGCGGCGAAGTCGAGTTTTCAGGCGAGTAATCCCTCTCGGGATTAGTTCGCCGTGGCGAAGGAGTCCGAATCTATATAGTCGCAGGAGGGGTTCAGTTGTGCGAAAATTAGAAAAATCTGAGGTAGAGAGAGAGGGGGCATTTCTAAGGATCCATTACCTCAAGTAAGTAATTTTAACCTCTAATCTACTTTCTTTCTTGGAATTTTTGAGGATTTATGGTGGAACCTTAGAGTTTTCTAGGTTGTGATGGAATTGAGGTTTTTGACCGATTGTTTTGAGTTTAGTTGATTGTTTTGGGTTAGTCTAAGTATTTAATCGGTGTAATTTTCTTGGATTTAAAGAACCTTGAGTTTTTGAAGTTAGGGTTCATGAGATTGGGAGGTTTGTGACTGAGGATGACAATGTGGAGATTGATTTTGAGTTTTGTGATTTGGGTTATGATAAGGAGGGTTAAATTGGATGTTTAATCGGTTTAGATTGTTGTTAGAACTTCAATTGTTCAAATGGGATGATTTGGGTGTTGAATTTCTATAGTGGGTCCTTAAGGGTATGAATTCTAATCGATGTTTGGAAAGGAATTAAGGTTTTATATGGACTTTTATGACCTTGGAGTGTTGTTTTGATGGTTATACCCTTTGAGTTGGGTAGAGTTTTGGTTGGAGCTAGGAATTTTTGTGTCCCCAATTGTTGTTTTGGCCACATTATTAGTTGAAAGCTAATACATGGTGGTTGTGTGTTTGTGTGCTTGTGTAGACCAGTTGTGAGCCTTGTTGGTGCACGGGGCCGTATTGTCAGTTTGTTTTTCCTTACTCAGGCGAGAGGTAACCACTTTCCAATCCTTTGTACATGCTTTTGTGGTATTGTGAGTGGATTTATGTTTTGTGCTCCGGATAACAAATGTGTTCAAAGTGTATATCGTATATTGAAAAGGAAAACCGTCTTGTGGGGTTTAAATTGATATTGATTGAATTTGTAGCTTGTGAAAGATAGGCCACTAAAAGAGGTTAATTGTGAAATGAATATTTACTCTTTGATTATAGTTTGAGCATGATGCATGAATTGGGAATTGGTGAGAGTTTCATTGTTACTACCACGTGGTAAGGCCTCCATTAATGCATGATGGTTGGCTCTTTACGTCCCCCATCGTGAGGGATAGGCCTTTTGGCTCCTCTTTACGTCCCCCATAGTGAGGGATAGGCCGGGTTCGGCTCTTGAAAATCCCCCAAAGTGAGGGATTTAGTTGATGGGATTGCATCATTGCACTTGCATACTTGTTGTGGCTATCATTTATCATATTACTTGTGAACTGCCCTACTTGACACTTCACGAGCACCTATTTAGTAGTACCTTGAATTGGAAAGATTGGTTACTGGGACGTTGTCTCACCCCGTGGTTTACAATGTTTTCAGGTGAAGGTTCCGGGCGTGTGCCTTCGGGAAGAGACGCAGAGGCTTGAGTTGGGTTAGCTTTAGACCACTAGCCTTTGCATATGTATAGCTAGTTGTATATTGCCATGTTTAAGATCCCTTTTGAAATATTTTGATTACCCGGCCTTGTTGTAAACTGGAGAGAATGTTATCTCCTTATTTTGGTTGGCCGAAGGCCACTTCTAGTGTCTTAGGAAACTCTGACTTTATTTTGCTGAAAACTATTTGGATGGGCTGTTTGTGATGTATGTTGTTACCCAAGCCGGAGGCTCGGAGGCCCAGTAGATGTTAATGAATGATTTTTAGTTGCATGCAATGGAGTTTGGGTTTGACTCGAGTTTAAAAGTCAATTTCTAAAAATATATGCAAATTTCTTTCTATTATGGTAGTTCATGTTAACAGATTTCCTTTTCTACTATAGTAGTGATTTTATGACGAGTTATAATGTTATGGGTTAAGGGTTTTACACTATCCGTTTAATTAGCATATTAGTTAGAACCGATGAAACCTTTCGCTAGAGAGACCCTCAGGACACGACGTAAAGGTCTATCCTAATCCAATACGATTAATTTTGGAATGCTTAGAACCGTAATAAAAGTCTATTGAAGGGTTGAGGACGGCACAAGCTAGCCAGGAACAAGAAAGAGATGTTGTAATAGTAGCAGCAGTAGCTGTGGCTGTGGCTAACCCTGACATGAGGCAGCCAGAAGAAGAAACCTCAACAACGCAAGCAACAAAACAATTGCCTAGATCGGCAATGCCAGTAGTAGACCCTGATAGCATCCAACAGTGGATGACATGCTTTTGCAAGCATAGTTTGCCATCCTTCGATGGAGTGGTTGACATCCAAGCAGTAGAGAATTGGATTAGACATCCATAGTTCCAAGCATCCAAAAGATTTTCAAAGTTCTGGGCTGTCTGACTAAGCAGAAAGCCCAAATGGCTATTTACCAGCTAGAAAAGGACACTGATAATTAGGGGAAGGATACCAAGATTCTTCTGGATGCTTGGAACACAAGAGTTACATAGGAAGTATCCCTGAAGCAGTTTTACGAAATGTACTTCTACGATCAATTAGGGACGAAAGGGAAGCAAACTTCCAAACCCTGAAGCAAAAGGATAACGAGTCATTTGATAAGTACTAAGCTAAGTTTAGACATTTTCTCACTACTTCAGTTACCTGCATTATTGAGATGATGAAAGGTAGATGACCAAAAAGATGGTCAAAGGACTAAAGCAGTCCTTAAGGGAGATGATTGCTCCCTAGCAGTTCGAGCACTTTAACATTGAAGCCTGCCAAATTATGGAGAACGGCTTGAACCATCATTTGATGATTGAGCCTACCCCCAAGTTAGAGAAGGGAGATCAGGGTGGCACCTCTTCTGATGCGAACAGGAAGAGGAAGAGGCTATAGGACAACCAAAAGAGTAAGAAGGGAGGCAAGCCCTTAAATAGCAAGGAATGCCCAATTGCGGCAAGAGTCATGATGATAGAACGTATATGGTTGAGAAAAACATTTGCTGCACTTGCGGGAAGTCCAGACGCTTCTCGAGAGAATGCCCGCAGAATACAGAAAAGCCAAGGTCGCGCACCCAAGGACGAGTATTTGTCATCACAGGGGAAGAAGCCTGGAAGTCTCTGGAAATGATCCAAGGAACGATCATTCTTAACAACTCCCCAGTGATTACAATATTTAATTAGGGTGCTAGTCATTCTTTTATTTTGTATGCTTGAGTTAAAAGACTTGGCTTAATTATGAATACGTTGCCTTATGACATGCATGTGTCCACACCAACACAAAAGAGGATAATTACATCTGATGGGTGCTTAAACTGTATAGTTGGTTATGAGCACTATTATATTACCTTAGACTTGATATATATGCCTTCCATGAAGTTGATGGGGTACTTGGATTGAATTGGTTGTCGTCCTATAATGGCAAGGACAAAACCCTAATCTCACCCCTAAGAGAAATGGAGTAAATCTGGATGTTAAGTTAAACTTAGTAACGAAAGCACAGACAGGTAATGGTATGATGAATGAAGTTACGTAAGACTAGTAGAGGTTAAGAGAAAAGTGTGTTTCATCATGATAAACTAAGGCAATTAGTGGCGATAGATGAATACAAAGTGATTACCAAAGGATGTGGTAACTTCTATCGCTGCAAAGAAGGATTCTGGTCATGACGGATGAACACAATAACTCTCAGATGTTGAGGTGGTATCTCAATGAGATATAATGACTTTTAGAGGTCGCAAAGAGTAAGATAAGTAGAAGTCAAGGAGAGAAAAGTAGCCACTATTTATAGTTACCAGATTTCCCATCGAAAAGAAAAGTAATGATAAGGAGTTAAATAAGACAGTTAGGGGTTGAGTCTTTACACCACTAAGAAGGTGTAAGCAGTAACCTAAGCTAGACAAACACTTACAACCTCGTTAGAGCTAGGGCACCATGATAGAGTAGCTATCGCAAGTCCCAGAATAGATGAATAGGAACTTTGAGATAGTGATGTTAAGATGGAGAGCCCTAGTGAAATGTCTTAAGAATCAAAAAGAAGAGGACGATACAGATGACTATGCAGGGAATTAGCTTAGAGGTTGGCATGTTCCTCTGAATGTTAAAAGATACTCAGTCGCTTGGGGTTTAGGTTGAGAGGCACCCTTTTAATAGGATAAGGTATTAGCTAGGAGTTTTCCTAGAGATGGTAGGAATCGGTCCTCCAGATTAGAATTTACATTGCTTAAGATGGAGCAGATACCCTATCTGAGTAGGAAAGGGAAGCAACCGAGGCAAGGCAAGTAGAGTTGACCTTACCCAATGGAAGTATGACTAGCCAAGAACAAAGCTAGGTTCAGATGTACCTAAGCTTAGCAAAGTACTAGAGCAAGTAGAAAGAAGAAGAATCTTAAAGTCCTCTCCCTATGACTTCCAAAAGCAACTGTGAATAGAAAGAGAGGCTCCCTTTTAGGGATGAAATGTCTGGTTGGCATGCTACAAACATAGCAACCAGTAAGAGCTTGCACTCCTTACAATTGAAATGCCAGGCATTATGCATGTTAGAGTATGTTCCTATTGAAAAGGAAAATAGAGGAAAGAGAAGTTGCATAAGTCTTCTCTCTGTAACGTTCTAAAAAAGTAAGAAACGGTAAGAGCAGCTAGAGGAATAAGAGAACTCCTAAGACAAATTGGCTGAGGCCCTACAAAGGAGAAATAGGTAGCCTAGGGAATTAACAGGAA